>NC_056522.1:132729793-132741214 GCF_019175285.1 Sceloporus undulatus
ATCATCATCATCATCATCATCATCATCATCATCATCATCACCACACTATCACTTTCAAAACAAGGGAGACTTGTTAGCATTAAAAGCACCCAAAACACACTTTGGAAGGTGATACTCTCTCGGCTTAAGAAACAGTGCCTGCGTGCCTCTCAAGCTGACTCATGTCATCATCATCATCACACTATCACTGTCAAAACAAGGGAGACATGTTAGCATTAAAAGCACCCAAAACACACTTTGGAAGGTGACACTCTCTCGGCTTAAGAAACAGTGCCTGCGTGCCTCTCAAGCTGACTCATATCATCATCATCATCATCATCATCATCATCATCATCATCACCACACTATCACTTTCAAAACAAGGGAGACTTGTTAGCATTAAAAGCACCCAAAACACACTTTGGAAGGTGATACTCTCTCGGCTTAAGAAACAGTGCCTGCGTGCCTCTCAAGCTGACTCATGTCATCATCATCATCACACTATCACTGTCAAAACAAGGGAGACTTGTTAGCATTAAAAGCACCCAAAACACACATTGGAAGGTGACACTCTCTCAGCTTAAGAAACAGTGCCTGCATCCCTCTCAAGCTGACTCATATCATCATCATCATCATCATCATCATCATCATCATCATCATCATCATCATCATCACACTATCATTGTAAAACCTAGGGAGACTTGTTAGCATTAAAAACACCGAAAATAAAAATTTTAAAAACCTTGAGGCCTCTGGCCACTCATCACCTCTTCTTCCTCTCTTCCCTCATCCTCCTTCTGCTCCCCTCCTCCATGCACCACGCGGCTGGGGGCAGGGTGGAGGAGGCAGAGGAGAGAAGGTGGGTGGCGCGGCCCAACGGCGGGGAGTGGGGGGGGGTGGCACGGGGCTCGCGCGGGGAGCAGCGTGGGCTTCCCCCTTTGCCGCCTCTGCCCCAGGCCACGTGGCCCTCTTTTTCCTCCGCCACACGGTGGAGGAGGAGGAGGGCAGCGCGGTCAAGCGGCCCAGGAGGAGGAGGAGTTGGAGGAGGAGGTGGCGGCGGTGGCGGCAGGACCGGGCTAGGGCCGGTCCTGCCGCATCCGTGGGCAGCATCCAGCCCGCGGGCCGGGAGTTGCCGACCCCTGGTGTGATCAATCAAGGGGGAGGGTGCCTTGTCTCCTTTCATTCTACTGCTTTGTCATCATCATGAATGCTGATGGCTCTGCCTTTTGGTTTTGTTTCATATCAAGAAAGCCTCTTTAAATAATAAAGTTACAATTTATTTATTTATTTATTCTATGATTGGTTTGCTTTTGGGCAAGAATGGTTCAGAATGTCCCTGAGGCTGAGACAATATGACTTACCCAGGGTCACCTCTGGATTTACATGGGTGAGCTGGGATTAGCACTCTAATAATAAAGTGCATCTAAAGGGCAACATATTCCCACTCCTCCTCTAAAATTTGTGTGATAGGGAGAAACCTTTTTTTCCTTCTTTTTTCTCTTGTAAAATGTACAGACATTCTGTGAAGAAATAAAAGCAGGAACGCTGTGAAGAATTCTCAAAGGCTGATCAAATTTGCTTCAAAATGTCCTCACTTTTTAAGGTTGACATCTCTTACCAATGCCCAGCTCCATCACTCAAAAGGTTTGAGGAGACTGCTATAAGGCAATAATTGTGTCTGCTGCAGGGAACTGGAAAGATGGGGTATTTTCCCCAATGAGTGCAAATAACAAAAACACTTGTTTTTACCTGAGAGAACACCTATCTAGGAATCTCTAGGTCCTCCAGTGCAACTCTGTGGTCAACATCTGCTAGACATTGACCACAGAATTAAGCTGGAGGAGCTACAAATGCCTAAGAATCTATAGATCCTTCAGTGCGACTTTTGGTTAAAGTTGACCACAGCGTTGCATTGGAGGACTTAGATATTCCTAGAGAGAACATATTAATAAAATCCATGAATAATCAAATACCCAAAAGTCAAAGCCACAAATGTGGAAGGACGAGTGTGCAAATGGGTCTGATTGATATCACATTTGACTGAGTGGAGGGAGGAAAGGACTAAACACATTTATGGGCCTTCAAATAATTTCTTAGGGCGACCGTAATGTGAAAGAGGGTTTCCGGACAAGAGATGTTCAAAGAGGGTTTGCCATTGCCTTCCTCTGAGGCTGAGTGTGTGTGACTTGCCTAAGGTCATTCTTTGGATTTCCATGGCTGAGTGGGGATTTGGACCCTAGTCTCCCAGGATCCTAGGCCTACACCCAAACCACTATATCACACTAGCTAAACACAGGCTCCCATCAAATTCAGGTTTCCTCTACGCTTGTTGTATAGGGTATGTTTTTTTAAGTTGGAATAGTGTGACTCTACAGAAATCACCTATCCCATTCTTAACACAGACATCCAGATGGATTTATGTTGTTCATTATTTCAGAAATTAGCAATTTTTTTTTAATTTTGCTTTTTCAAATTGGTTTTCTTATCACTCAGTTTTTACATGTGAAATAAATCACAGGTAACTATTATGAGGGTGCGTTCCTACATTTCTTCCTGTTACATATAAAAGCTATAGATGGGATTTGGGTTATAGTATCTACTTAGTTAATGTGAGCTAACAATTATGATAAGGAGTTTAGAGTGGGGGAAAAGAAAAATAGTATGGGGAAGCTTAGCTATTGCTGAGTTACACTAGACAACTAAAACAAGACTACTTTTCAGTTCTGAAAGGGACTGAAGCACTCCAGTTCTAAAATATATAGATAGAGCTTGTCGTAGTGATGGGAGATTGACACTGGATGATCAGGTGGCCATTTTTTTGATACTATTTTATATGATATCCAAATCACTTTTGGAAATTGCTAAAAAAAATTCTACAGAGATATCCCTGTACCAGGGAGTCCAAAAGTCCAGCTTTTCCCAAAGGGAGTATAGCACTGGTGCAGGCAGCATCATGACGCAACTTTTCAATTTCTGGCAGAACTTGCTGATCCAGAGGCTCTACGCAGAAAATGCTTCATATTATTATTTCCCCTGCACTTTAAGTACTCTTACTCACCCTTTGTCATTTCCCCCCCTTCTTCTTCTTATTATTACTGTGGGTCCTTGTTATCTGCTGGGGTTTGGTTCCAGGATCCCCCATGGATAGCAAAATTCATGGATGCTCAAGTCCAATTAAATACAATGGGGTTGGTAGCACACCCCTCCCCTCCAATACAGGCCCCTCGGAGGACTCTGCCTGCTGAACCCAGGGGACGCTGCAAGGAGCTGCTCAGCTGTGCAACTCCTGTGTGGGAACAATTGTGAAGCCTGATCATTTTAACATCTGCAAGGACGGAGGGGTGTGCTGGTGAGAGCGGCACACTCAAAAGCCGGCTTGCTGGACCCCTCCCCTCCAATAAAGGTCCCCCGGAGGACTCTGCCAGCTGAACCCAAGGGACGCTGCAGAACTGCGCAGGTGCGCAGTTATGGAATAATCCATATGTTGCCCTACAACTGCGTTCGCCGGCTCCTTCCTCGTTTCCGACTCCAGGACTCGGCGTATGTGCATTTGTTTTTGCTTTGTGCCCCAGGACTTGGTTTGTGTTATTGGCCCTGAGGAGCACCGAAGTGGGGATAAGTGGGTTGGTGTATGTGATTGAATAAGTTTGCGATAGCGTGAGGAATGTCCTTAATACAGGTTCTCCTCCAGCTATTAATTATGTCACACACTGGTTATGGGACTGGTGGGGAGGTGGGGTGTATTGTGAATTTTGATCGTGTTGACGGAGCTCAAATTGAAGTAGTGTGGGGCAAGGGGAGATATAGCGGTAGGAGGGTGGAATCACAATATAAGGGGAGACAGGATCGATACGTAATACCTATCCTGGCCTCCATCCACCCTGCTGACCCAATAGAACCGAGGGTCAGTCCAATCGTACCACAGACGCTGTGTCTGCTCCTGTGCAATGCCAGGTCAATCAAGAATAAGATCCACATTATTCATGACCTTCTGGAGGATAGGAACTGTGACCTGGCTTGCATTACTGAGACCTGGCTGGGGGCCGAGAGTACGGCAGTGTGGGCACCGGCTCTCCCAGCCGGGTATGTTGTTAAGGAGCACACCAGGTTATGTGGGCGGGGGGCTGGGGGTGGGGAGGTGTTGCCTTCGTCCATAAAAACACTCTTACCCTAACCAGGAACCCCGTCTGGAAGATGGACTTCATCGAGTGTATTTACCTGACCCTGAGGCTAGGGACAGTCTGGGGATTTTGTTGGTCTACCGTCCACCCTGTGCGCTAACAGACTCCCTAGCCGAGCTGACACAGCTGGTCTCAGAACTGGTGTTGGAGTCCCCCAGACTTCTTGTTCTGGGGGACTTCAACATCCCTTTCGAGGCTGGCTCTCAAGATCTGACAGGTGCAGCTCGGGAGTTCATGGCTTCCATGATGGCTATGGGCCTGTCCCAATTAGTCTCGGGCCCAATGCATTGCACGGGTAATATGCTCGATGTCGTCTTTAGCACGGACGGGGACAATCTGTGGGCAGAGGTTGGTGGTACCTCTGCCCTATCATGGACGGATCATTTCCTGGTTGAGGTTCGGCTTAAGGCATCTACCTTAATCCCCCCCCGGGGGTGGAGGACCTATGACAATGGTCCACCCTCGAAGGCTGATGGAACCCAAAAGATTCCAAAAAGCCTTAGAGGGGCTTATGGTTGGATCTGACGGCGACTGTTGATGCCCTGACTGACATCTGGGATAATGACCTTTCCAGGGCTATATACAGCATCGCTCCTAAGCGTCCTTTCTGTCCCGCTTCTAATAAGAAACTCTGGTACATGGAAGATCTCAAAGAAATGAAGCGGGCTGCGCAACGACTAGAGCGCAGCTGGCGGAGACATCAGCGTTTGTCTGATAAGACACTCCATCAGGCTCTTTTGAAGTCTTATGGAGTGGGAATAGGTGCAGCAAAAAATTCTTTCTATGCTGCACGCATTGCATCTGTGGAGTCGCATCCAGCAAAGCTGTTCAGGGTGGTTAGGGAGCTAACTCAGCTCACTCCCGCCCTGAACCCTATCTTAGAACCAACTAAGGCCTGCTGTGATGACTTTAACAACTTCTTCGCAGACAAAATCTCTCGGATAAGAGCTGATCTCGACGCTGGCACTTTTTCCAGAGACAATAGGAGAGGTGTCCAGAACTTCCGTGGACTCTATTAAACTGGATCACTTTGAGTTTGTACATACCGATGAAGTGGACAAGCTCCTTGGAAGTGTTAGGAAGATGACGTGCTCTCTGGATCCCTGTCCTTGGCTGGCCGCCCAGAGTGGTGATGCGGTAACATCATTATTGTGCCGCATAATTAATGCATCATTCAGGGAGGGGAAATTTCTATCTAGTTTAAAATTAGTAACAGTCAAACCGTTGCTAAAAAAACCTCCCTGGACCCCCTGATAAGAAACAACTATAGGCTGGTTTCACTATTGCCATTCTTAGGTAAGGTGATTGAGAGAGCGGTTGCCTTCCAACTCCAAGCTGTCTTGGATGAAACTGATTATCTGGACCCATTTCAAACTGGCTTCAGAGCGGGTTATGGAGTTGAGACTGCCATGGTCGCTTTAGTCTATGATATCTGTCTGGGTATCGACAGGGGAAGTGTGACCTTGTTGGTGCTCTTGGACATCTCAGCGGCTTTTGATACAATTGACCATGGTATTCTTCTGGAACACCTGAGGGAGTTGGGCATCGAGGGCACTGTGCTCCAGTGGTTCCGATCCTACCCCTCGGGCAGATTCCAGATGGTGCAGTTGGAGGACACTTGCTCCTCTAAGAGGGAACTCACATTTGGGGTCCCTCAGGGAGCTATTTTATCCCCCACTTTGTTTAACATTTACATGAAACCGCTGGGAGAGATAATCCGGAGACACGGGGCGCAGTGTTACCAGTATGGTGATGACACCCAAATATGCTTCTCTGTGCCCCCGACTGATTCAATGACTAAGGATGGGGTCTCTCCTCTGAACACCTGCCTGGAGTCGGTAATGGGCTGGATGAGGGAAAACAAACTCAGTTTGAATCCCGAGAAGTACTAGTGATAGGATCCCCAGGTCTGGGGAAGGACGTTTATCCACCTGTCCTGAATGGGGTCACACTTCCCCTGAAGGATGAAGTTCGCAGTCTAGGAGTACTTCTGGACTCGCCTCTGCAATTGACATCTCAAGTAGATGCAACGGTCCGAAGTGCTTGCTATCAGCTTCGGTTGATACGCCAGCTGTGACCCTACCTGGGCCAAAGGGACCTTGAAACTGTGGTACATGCTCTGGTAACCTCTCGCTTAGATTTCTGTAATGCGCTCTACATGGAGCAACCCTTGTACCAAGCCTGGAAGCTTCAGCCAGTACAAAACATGGCCCGCTTTGGATGCTCAAGTCCAATTAAATACAATGGGGTTGGTATTTATTATTATTATTATTATTATTATTATTATTATTATTATTATTGTGGGTCCTCGTTATCTGCTGGGGTTTGGTTCCAGGATCCCCTATGGATAGCAAAATCTGTGGATCCTCAAGTCCCATTAAATACAATGGCATACTGAAATGGTGTCCCTTATATAAAATGGCAAAATGAACATTTGCTATTTGGAATTTATACTTTTTGGACTATTTTCAATCCATGGATACTTGAATCCATGGATAAAAAAAATTCGTGGATATTGAGGGCTGACCGTCTTAGTGTTTTTAGCTTGCATTTTATCCTACATTTTTCTTGAAGGCCTTACATTTCACGGTGCCTGTCCTCCTTTCTGTTTAGAATATCTGGTCACTTGGGTACCATGGCCTTCCTAACAGATTTAGATCTCATAAAACATCCAACGCCACTGTGATCCTCAGGGGAGGAAGCACTCTGGATCCCACCACCTTCACACTTAATCAGAATGAGGGACAGGGCCTTCTCTATGGCTGCTCCCAGTTTCTAAGAATACGGCTGCAATTTGGCATGGGACTTGGGTCTTTGTAATGGTACTTACATGTGCGGAGAACATAATTAAGTACTTTTGCACTATCCGTCTTCACCTCAGGGGCTACTGTGACATTACAACATCGAGATAACCGCTGTGCAATAGTTGACAGTGGAGTGACTCATGCACCATGGACCCAATGGGCAACAGCACTGATGGGCATTGAGGCAATCCTGATGGTCATCCAGACGCCGGCCAGGAGGTGCCAGAATGCAAAAGGAATGCCTAATGTGGATTCTCAGTCTTGCTGCTATTTAATTATTGCCTTTTTGTAATCCTAAAATCATAGAGTTGGAGGAAACCCCAAGAACCATCCAATCTAACCCCGTTCTGCCATGCAGGAAAACACTATCCAAGCCCTCCCTGAGACAGATGGCCATCCAGCCTCTGTCTCAAGACCTCCAAAGAAGGAGACTACACCACTCTCCAAGGCAGCAGCATATTCCACTGTCAAACAGCTCTTACTGTCAGGAACTGCCTCCTAATGTTGAGCTAGAATCTCTTTTCCTGTAACTTGCATCCATTGTTTTGTATCCTGTTCTCTGGAGCAGCAGAACACAAGCTTGCTCCCTCTTCAATATGACATCCCTTCAAATGGTTAAACAGGGCTATCAGGATACCTGAAGGACCGCCTCTCCCCGTATATTCCGTCCCGCACCCTCAGAACATCCGGGCAGCTATTACTGAAGGTGCCGGGCGCTAGGCTCTCTTCCGTCACAAGGCGGACCTTTTCCATCGCCGCCCCGGCCCTTTGGAACACGCTGCCCGCCGAGCTCCGCTCGACTACCTCCCTGGCCCAATTTAAAAAGGATCTGAAGACCTTTTTATTCCAGCAAGCGTTCCCCCCATAAAAATCCTAAGGGCCTCCCTCCTCTTCCGTGGCCATGAGGATGGGCTAATGGGGCTTGTTGTTTTTATTTTTATTGTATAATGCTCTGTCTTGTTTTTAACCTATTGTATGTATAATGTATAATGTATGTAAACCGCCCTGATCCAAGGAAGGCGCGGTATATAAATAAAACTTTTATTATTTATTATTATTTATTATCATATCACCTCTTAATCGTCTCTTCTCCAGGCTAAACATCCCCAGCTCCCTAAGTCTTTCCTCATAGGGCTTCATGGTTTCAAGACCCTTCACCATTTTAGTCGCTGTCCTTTGGACACCGTTCCAGCTTCTCAACATCCTTTTTGCATTGCGGGGCCCAGAACTGGACACAGGATTATTCCAGGTGAAGCCTGACCAAAGCAGAATAGACTGGAATACAGTCGGCCCTCCTTATCCATGGATTTTTTATCCACAGATTTCAACAGCAAACCTTGATTTTCCATTTTATATAAGAGACACAGTTTTGCTATGCCATTTTATTCAGTGGGGCTTGAGCATCCATGGACTTTGTTATCCACAGGGGATCCTGGAACCAAACCCCAGCGGATAATAAGGGAACACTGTAGTATCATTTGCCTCAATCTAGATACTACACTTCTGTTGATGCAACCAAGAATTGCATTGGCTTTCTTAGCTGAAGCATCACACTGACGGTCTACTAAGACTCCTAGGTCTCTTTCACATGAAATTACTAAGCAACCAGTCAGCTTCCAAGAATTAAACGCTGAGATTTTACTATTGAAATCAAAGGGGTCTTCACATTTCTGAACTCTGACTGCCAGTAAGTCTTTGGGGGTGAGGGTTTGACTCAACCACATGATTGGAGTTGAAGGATCGCCAACTACCTCTTGGCAATGCTGCTTTGCAAAGATTACCACAAATGGTCAAGAATTCTGGAAGTCCAAACCATCTGTCCCAAGTGGGGAAATCTCTCCCAAAATAAAGGAGATATTTGTGCAAAGCAGAAGGAGAAAGAGGATTCAGGCTGCCAGTGGTGTTGGACTAGGAAGTTGGGAGGCAAGGGTTCAAATCTTGCCTCAGCCATGAAAACCCAGTGGGTGACCCTGGGCAAGGCACACTTTCTCAGTCTCAGAGAATAGCCATGGCAAAGACCCCCCCCCCCCGAAGAAAGATGCCAAGGAAGCCCCCTGATAAGTTGGAAACAACTTCAAAGCACTTGGTCCAAAATTGGATGGAGTCACAATAGAGGCGCAAAGAGGCCCCTGGCCATGTGCCGAATGCGAGGGAGGGGTGAACAATCTCTGCCTGACATCTGAAGTGCCTTCATCCATTTTAGCTTCCAGATCAGACCAGCCGTTTAAGAGCCCCAGTGGCTCTGGCCGGCCAGAATCCCTCTTTGTGAACTGAGCTGACAATGGGAAATGCCCTCACAGCAGCAATTCCATTTCAAGCCCAGGCTGCGGCCACACTGCAGAATCAGTGCAGCCTGACACCGCTTTAACTGCCACGGCTCCATCCTATGGAAATCCTGGGATGCCCAGTTTGCTGTGGCACCAAAGCCATCTCACAAAAACTACACATCTCAGGCTTTCTGTAGTGCTGAGCCACGGTGCTTGAAGCAGCGTCAAACTGCATTCATTTCCACAGTGTAGATACAGCCCACGTTTCCAATGTAGGTTTAACTTTGGGTGCGTCCGCACTGTAGAAATAATGCAGCTTGACAGTGCTGTGGCTTCATCTGATAGAAATCCTGGGATGTGCAGTAGTTTGCTGTTTGCTTCTCTGAGAGAGAAGGCTAAAATATCATACAAAACTGCAAATCCCAGGATTCCATAGGATGGGAGGCTCAGCTGGTATGAAACTGATCTAATAATGGGATGTCGTGCGACGTAGACACAGTGTTAAGGAGTGCTCTGCTTTAACGTCTGGAGGAAGGATGCTTTTGCTAATTCCGCAAATCCCGATAAAGGGCAAGGGGCTCCCGTCTTGTGACCCTGATGGACACAGAGAAAGAGAGTTTCCCATGTTCTCTGCCTCGGATAAGCTCCTCTTAACCAATAGCCTGACCCAGGAGAAAAGCAGGCTAGAAATACCATAAACACATAAAAATAAAAATAAGTTGGTTTGTTTTGGAGAATCCATGGAATAGGAGGGGGAACTGATTTTATCAATACAATAAAACAGTTGTTACGGTCTTATACTATAAGACCAGATATCCACATTGTGGTCATAGTGGCCTCATGCAATTGGACTTTAGGAAAGCTCATCCTGCCAATTTCTCTCTTTCAGTCTCAAAGGTGCTGCGAGACATTGATTTTACATAGGAACAAGGGCATATATCTTTGAGTCATCCATGACCGCTAAGCAGAACCCTGAGGTCATATGAACTCACAATGGGAGGTGAGCTACATGGCTGAAAAGGTTCCAGAATGCATCCACTTGGGCTCTGAAAACCCAACATGGCTGGATCCAGTCTGCTTCCTCTCCTGATTCTTTCGTTGTTGGTCTTCAGCCTGAAAGGTCTAGAAGACCCCACTGTAGAAGAAGAATCTATCCGTCTACAGATCTGGCATGGGGCCCTCGAGTCCTTTTGTGGATGTGGATTTTGGTGTTCATGGATGTGGGTGGCTAAGAAATGAGCGAGCAGAAGGCAGCAGAGGCCAGGAAGAAGCAGGAGGGCGTGGCAGGAGTGCTAAGCTTCAAAAGCCAGTCCTCCAGCCCTTAGGAAGACCAGCAGCCAAGCCAGAAGCAAGCCTTCCCTCTTCCTCCAACTCCACCAGGGGCAGAGAAGGCAGCAGAGGCCAGGCAGCCACAGGATGGCATGGCAGGAGAGGAAAGCTTCAAAAGCCACTCCTCCAGCTCTCAGGAAGACCAGTATCCAAGCCAGAAGCAAGCCTTCCCTCTTCCTCAAACTCCACCAGGATAAGAAAGCAGCAGAGGCCAGGAAGCAGCAGGAGGGCAAGGCAAGAGTGGTAAGCTTCAAAAGCCACTCCTCAAGATCTCAGGAAGACCAGCAGCCAAGCCAGAAGCAAGCCTTCCCTCTTCCTCCAACTCCACCAGGGGCAAAGAAGGCAGCAGAGGCCAGGCAGAAGCAGGAGGGCGTTAGACAAGTAGTAAGCTTCAAAAGTCACTCCTCCAGCCACCAGGAAGACCAGCAGCCAAGCCAGAAGCAAGCCTTCCCTCTCTATGAAACTCCACCGGTGGCACAGAAGGAAGCAGTGGCCAGGAAGCAGCAGGAGGGTATGGCAGGAGTGCTAAGTTTAAACAGCCACTCCTCTAGCCCTCAGGAAGACCAGCGGCCAAGCCAGAAGAAAGCCTTCCCTCTTCCCAGAACTCCACCAGGGGCACAGAAGGAAGCAGAGGCCAGGCAGAAGCAGAAGGGCATGGCAGGAGTGCTAAGCTTTAAAGGCCACTCCTCCAGCCCTCAGGAAGACCAGCAGCCAAGCCAGAAGCAAGCCTTCCCTCTTCCCCCAACTCCACCCGGGGCACAGAAGGCAGCAGAGGCTAGGCAGAAGCAGGAGGGAATGGCAAGAGTACTAACCCTCAAAAGCCAGTCCTCCAGCCCTTAGGAAGACCAGCAGCCAAGCCAG
>NC_056522.1:132750508-132761343 GCF_019175285.1 Sceloporus undulatus
ACGTTGCCCCTTTTAGCGCCCCTTGGGGCTGCGGCAACTCATGCTGCTGCCCCCTCTGGCCGTTCTGTTGCAAGGCAACGGGGCCAAAAAGCCGCTCCTTTTGTGCTGCAGGAGCACCCTGGCGTTTACGCCGCCCCTTGGTTTGGCCTGTTTCCTGCCCCTTTCCCTGGTGGGATCAGGGCTTCATGCCCACAGGACACCCGAACAGCGGCACGAGGTGAAGAGAAAGAGGGCGCTCGGCTCCTTTCTCTTTTGTGGATGCTGGCGCAGCTGTGTAAAGGCTGCGCCCAGTGCACAACCTGGAGGAGCTCCATTTCGGCTCCTTCCAGCGCCGTGGAAAGGCGCCCCAGATGCCCTCGTCGGCGCCAGGACTCACTTCCGTGCCACTCCATTTGGAGGCCAGCACGTTTGTATGTCCCCATGGCAGTGCCCATGTAGAATGGGCGCCGCCATTCGTACGTACTAGGTCGTACTAGGGTTAGGGCATCCAAAGGACGCCTTCCTAACCCTAGTACATACCTAGTACATATTTTTGTGCATCTGGAACACGCCATAGTCACGCCACTACAGCTTTTCGGTCTTCCTGTGGCATGCGCCATCTGGGACAAAGCACCAGAGGAGCACCGTGACGCACTTACCATGAGGTGGGGCACATGGTGTCATACTGTCATGGGGGCAGAGTCGAGCTGTGCATCTTGTGTATGCACTCTGCCCCCATTTGGGCCTTTCTTGTCTGTCTGTTGAGGCTCTTAGTCATCTCAAAACAACAATAATCCTCAAACATCTGTTAGAATACACTTCACAGATTATACCTTATTTTATGTTTCCTTCGCTTTTGAGAATACAGGAAGGATGGGGAGATCCAATAATGTCTGCATAATTACAAGAGATCCTGTAATGTTTAGTTTCATTGGAAGGTCCATCCCAATAATGTCAGAAGGAGGAATAGCTATATTTAATGGTCAGGGAGTTAATTCCTTTCCCTGGACTTGCTGAAGGCCACACCAACCCCTGAAGATAGAAGGAGAAGTGACCGGAAGTCCACTTCTTTTTCAGAAGCTGCAGTGTGTGTGTGTGTGTGAGAGAGAGAGAGAGGATCACATTACATGGAGGCTTCCAGGACAGCAATTCTCCTTTTAAATTATTTTGGTTTATTATTAATAATGTTTATTAATATGTTTATTATAATTATTTTGACATCACAAAGGCATTCCCCTACAGCTCAGATATAGTTTATTTTTTTCTGGCATAAGGAAGAAAAGCAAAGGGTAGAGTAAATCCTGCTGGTTGACCTTAGATTTCATAGCAGAAAGTAATACTGCTTCACTGGAGCCTAGGAATAGTGGTCTGATCTTACCATGTCTTAAGAGCTACCATATGCAGTGGTATCACTACAGTTGGCATCACCCAGTGTGGTAACCCATGGTGTCACCCCCCCCCCCACCTCTACCCATACCACACCATACAGATTCTTTAGTAAAAAAATTTTGTACTAATGTTACTCATAAATCATAATTCCTATATATCAATGAATGTAATGGTAACGGTTATGACATTAGCAACATTAAAATTATATCTTTAAATTACAATAGCACACACACAGCCCAAATGTATTTATATATACATAGTTTCACATGGTTAAAGTGAAAATTTGGTAACATGTGATGATTTTTTTTTTTTAAATTCAGAAAGAATATATTTTTTATTTGATTTTTTTAAAAAACCAACCCTGGGTTTCTCATTTTCCCTCTCCACTCACACCATCTCTTCAATGGTTTTAAAGAGACACAGGCAAATGCCACATCCCATTTTTGCCAAAGATCAGTTGTTTGAGGAGTTGTGCTGTCACCTCCCACACACCCCTATTGACACCCCTGGTCTGTGAAACATATGGAACATGTGGTTTGTGGAACATATGTTCCTAGCTTTGAACTAAACTGACTGGAGGCAGTGGCCTAGGATTTCAGGAAAGTGCCTTTTCAGGCTCTCAGGAAACTCTTCATGATTTCAATTCTATCCAGACATTCCAGAGACTACATCTGGGTTCTCCTGAACTGAAGGAAAGTGCTCTGCCACAGAGTTAGGTCTCTTTCCATCTTAATCCTTAAAAAGCCCTTGGTTTATTGTACAGCTACTGATTCCAAAGGCAGTTGAATTTAGAAAAACTGGAGAGACAGGAATGTGCAAGTGGGGCATACCTTTGTTTTTTTTAACCTAATAGGTCCTCCATATGCACAGATTCTGTATCCACAAAGTCAACCATTGACAGTTTGAAAATACCCACCCCCAAAAAGTAAACCTTGATTTTTTTTGCCATTTTATAGAAGAGATACCATTTTACCACACATTGTAAATAATGGGACTTGAGTATCCATGAATATTGGTATCCACGGGGGTCTTGGGACCAAACCCCAGCAGATATCAAGGACTCAATGTATTGTGGAAAAGGGGAAATTCATTCAACTTCCCCCATGATGAAGTATATAGGTTACTCTGACAATAACCTCAAAACCATATTCAGTCTTAGCTGGTTTAATGAGTTAATGAAGGATTTAGCTTATGTTTCGTCTCTTGAAAAGCTGGTATGTTGGTTTTGAACTGTGGTGCTTAAGTCCCCAATTTAAAATACCTTAAGATCATCTATGGCTGTTAGTTGTATGGGGTGGGTGGTACAATTGCTGTTGAACACTCAAATGCATTTTCATCTCCTAAGGATACTGAACTGAGCCTCAGACTGAAACATTAAGAACAGATTAAATTCAGCCATATAGATCAGCTCTGGCAACATTCATGTAGCTCTTCTTCTTCCTTTCTCCTCACCTAAGTGTTTCACCCCCTATTTTTCTATGCCTCATTTTGATTAACATTAGTGGCCAATATTCAATCTGATGTCTTTCATAATTAAGTTAAGAGTCCAATCCTGTACAATGTCTACTCAGAAGTCACCCCCAAAGCAATTGAATGGAAATTTGACACACCCTAGGTCCTTATATAGCAATCTCATTCCTCTTTAAAATTCAACTGTCTTGCAGTAATGGTAACTGAGCCCTCCCCCACCAGCAATATATGAGTTTAAACTGTTTCTAGCTGTAAAATGACCCTGGCTAACCTTGTTAGCAATTTTTCTGATATCTTGTTTTTCCTTGTAGGGTTACTACTTGGGCCTAAAGGCAATAAAGGTTCTACCCCCCCCCCCCCCACACACACCCTGTGCAGCAATACAATATACACTATTAAACTCAAATTGGCCCAAGGCAAAACTATTTAATGGAACATTGAAATCAATGGCATTTTCACCTGAATTTAAATTGGGCCTTGGAGTCAAATCTGCTCAGCATTATACACTATGCTATTAGCTCCATGGCTACTGGGGTGTCAATCAACCTCTTAGAAGTATGACTGCTATTTTGGAACCAGAGAAGAGAATTTAATGGAATGCCCATAGTCCTATCTGTATAGAAAATGTGCAGCTGCAACACATTTTTACACTGGCTTGGTACTTCATTTAGCACTACTGGATCCTCTCCTGCCCATTTTAAAATTATAACCACTACATATAGGTCAATATTCTGTATTGGTGACATAGCTATATTTGTGTAATGGAATAGCATCTCCTGGCCAGATCTCACTACTTTACCAGAAATCAGATGCACCTAGATAAAGAGGTCTGTTCTGCTGGCAATCAGGGCATGGGAGAATGACATTTCCACCCCACTCCTACCAGCAAGCAAGGCTGCGACATGGAATTGCAGTCCTGCTTCTAATTGCCATAGCCTTACTCACTGGTAGGAAGGGGGTGGAAACATAATCTACTTGCACCCTGATCATCAGCAGAATGGATCTCCTTCTGGTGTGGCTGATGCTCAGAAAAATAGGTTTGGGAGGGCAGCTATAATCATGCCAATAATGCCATGGTTGTAACTATGTAGAGACTGTAAATATAGAGCAGGTACAGATGTGTAATTCAAGGTTATACAACCATAACTGTGATACTAAATGCCAGACAATATAGTTTGTTTTAGGACTTTATCAAGCGTGTAAGGTGCCACAATCACATTTAAAATATATCAGTAGAAAAGTACAGAAACTTCCCATTAAAAGCCTTTTCCCTAACAGGCACGCAATTGTCCAAAGACCACCTGAATAAAGTGCTCTTTATGCCAGCAGAAGGACAACAAGCAAGGATATCAGCCTAGCCTTCCTTGGAAGAGTTCCAGAGCCTGAGAACAACCACCAAGAAGGCTTGCTGCCACTTCCTTCCCCATCCCTTTCATTCTCCTTCTCTTTCTTAGTTATGTAGCTAATGGTAACAGACTCTCTCCTTCCCCTGCTCCAAATAGGAAATTCATTCTAACCAAAGCTTTCTTCATTGAATATGAAATTTTCCTTATGCCCCCTCTAATGGCTGATCAATTTATGTCTCAGTTGTGATTTTTTACAGAGCCTCTAAATGGCCAAAATTAGACTGAAAAGGCTGGTTTAAATAGGCCTTTAATCTGATCCAGTAAGATAGTGTTATGTTCCTATTAAACATCCTACTCGTACTTTTCATAACCTATTGGGACAGATGCTATTTTCATCACCCCCTTTATCTTTTCCTTACAGTTGTGCCATTGTAGATGCAGATATGTCAAGAGCTAGGTAAAATGACTTGACTTGTGTCAAGAGAGGGCTTGTTTCATTTCCTAGGTGTCAGGAGAAATGGCATTTAAAAAATGGACTCTCTGCCTACAGTGCTACTTTAAAGGCTGCATATGGGAACAAATTACACCTGAGGGCAAGACCTTGGCATTCTTTAACACAGTTCCTGATCTGAAATCTTGACGAGATAGCTATTTGGCAAAATTACTCTCTTGAAGTGGAGGAGATAAGTGCTCTGCTCTTTGGTCAAGAAGAAATTGTCAAGTCTTTTTATGCATGTTTAAAATCCCACTGAAAGGCTGCTCATAGGAAGAGGTGTAACAGAATGCAACCAGGTGTGTTTTACTGTCATGCGTTCACCAAAAATTTTATTAACAAGTTACTTGCAATTAATTTCTCTCCCAATTCAAATTGCATTACAACAGAGCTTTTTTTCTTTGTGTTCTTTGTAATGTAACTGTAACTTTTATAGTTCTGTCTTCATAGTCATGAGGGTGTAACTGCACTAAATGCTGAAGAAGGTATTTCACATGGTTCAAGTAATCATGCTATGCCTTATGCTGCCAAATTAAAAAAAAACCATTCAGTATTTTTTTTTTAAAAAAAACTAAATTAAAAGTTTCTGGTTTAGTTATTTTTGAGAAATGGAAAAATTAGTTATGTCTTAATGGGAACAAACTACTTAATGGGACTTTGGAACTTTAACTGTAACTGCTTTTAAAATAACTTTTTAAATTGTGCTTTATGGTTATAATTTGGCTATATAGGCTTGGGGAAATCATCTGTAGTGTTTGTTGGTCAAACTCTTAGCTATGCTTTGTTAATTAAGCAACAAGTGATAAATCAAAACTAGTAGTAAGTTTGACATAATCGTCAGAGACATAGGAGTTTATCACATGGGAGGCAAAGCATCCAAATCCCATGGATAAACAAGGTTTAAATCCAGTGAATATCCCACAAGAGCAGGATTGTTTTCAGACATGTAGGGGCACTTTGTCATTAATCCAACATTAACCCGTGCAAAAAGTGACAAGATCACACTGCTTTTTAACTTCAGGATTTTCCCGAAGGGGAAATGGCAAAGTCATGTGACATCATCTGAAAACAATCCTGCTCTTCCAGGATATTTATGGATTTAAACCCCATTTATCCATGGGATTTGGATGTTTCCCTCCCATGTGATAAACTACATAGCTGTGTTAGGAATTTATCATATGTAATTTTCATGCCAACCAGGCACGGGACGGGATCAGACTGGAACAAGTAAAAACTGATTTTACTGCATGCAAAATAGCTGTTGCAATGCCACCCGACCATCCTCCATCCTCCACCAGTGCTCCAGTGGCTGATTTTGGTACTATGGAAAATTTAGGATTATTGCTTGCAACTATGTAGGTGCCAATGGTGCAGAATGGTCTGTGCAGATTCTGGAGGGGGAAAAAAATGATTCTGGGGGATTAAAATGTCCTGTCCTGGTGCATGTGGGTTAAAAAGCAACACTTCCAAAACCCATTTTGACAACAATTCAGGTTATGTAATTCTCTCCTTTACATACTTCCATTTGGTTCAAGAGATTTTTGAAACCTACCAGCATTACTGGAATCTATCTGCCCTCCCCATACAATCACACATCCCAGTTACTCTTTTTCAGAAATACTTTCACTTTGAAAAGGAACAACTTCCAGTGACTAATTTTCTTCCAATCTGTGTAATTTTTTTTCTTTTATTAGCCCCTCCATTACATTTCAGGACCTCTCCACACAGTATTAGACACATATCTATAGCTCTTTTCATGTGTTTTTGTTGTTAAAAAGTAAGTTTCTTTCACTTCTGCTAACAGTAATAGATAACAATTGGGAATTTCAACAAATTTATGAAGGGAATGTTAATTTTCACTCCTGTTGCCAGAAATATCTTCAGCTGTTCCCTGAGTCACAACTCGACATTGCTTGTTGTAGTTTCAAGTCTACTGATTTTTTTTCCCTCTGGGGTTCTCTGATTTTTTTGGCATCAAAAGATGGATGCTGCACAGAGTCATGGGGTGAGATCTTTTCCTTTTTCTTTTTGCAAGAGCACAATCCCTAAGGCTTGCTGTATCTTTTGGACCACTTTCTTCAAATACTGTAGTGCATGACTAGTCAAAGTGAGGAATGTAATCCCCATTTTTCATAATGCATAACTGATAATTGCCCTGAAAATGAGATGTTTATATATTAGCTCCACTAAGCTCATGATCACACAGGCAACACAGATGCCAGAGATGAAAGTCTGGCAATTGGGTTTAGAAAAATAGTGTTTCTCAATAATAATAATAATAAAAAACTCTGAAAAAATCTACTTGACCAGAAGAAATGGAAAGACAGACAGACACACTCATATGCACAATTTCTTTCAGACATTTTCATCTCTCTTAAAAACAATGGGGCTTTACACACATCACTGAAGTGGCAACCCTCTAAGGCTGCATCTGCATTGCAGAAATAATGCAGTTTGACACAGCTTTAACTGTCATGGTTCCATCCTATGGAGTCCTGGGATGTGTAGTTTGTTGTGGCACCAGAGCTCTCTGACAGAGAAGGCTAAATGTCTTCTAAAACTACACATCGCTGAATTCCATAGTATTGAGCCACAACAGGTAAGGGGTTTCAAACTGCATTTATTTCATTAATATCTCTCAATTCCTGCAAGACTGGGCTCCCTCAGACCTATCTAGAAGGAGTTTTCAGACTATGGTGATGGTGTGGGTGACACAAAGCCACCATTTTCTTGTTGCAGCTCAGTGTCTTCTTCCCAGGCTCCATTGCTCCCTTTGTATACTCAGGAAGAAAGAGTGAGAGGTTGGCCTTCCAAGGAGACCTCGCTAGCTGGGGTCTCCTTGGGTCTCAGGTCTTTCCTATATGCCCAACCTGACAAGTGCATTTTCCCCTCAGGTCCACCTGGGAAATACTTTAACAACAGCACTCTGCTTTGCCAGGCACTCCAGTTTTGCCCTCCCTTTCTACATGGCTAACTTGCCTCCACCAAGGGTGTTGGGGTTATTGTAGTGATTATTTTCCTGGTTGTTAATGCATGCTTTGTGATATGTCATTCAATTTGGTTGTCCAACTTTGGAGGAGGTGTGGCATGGGGCAAGATCCAGTTGCTGGAAATGTTGGGCCTTGTCACTGATCAACTCATGGAGGTCCCATTATAGGATTTGGGGCAGACACTTGCAAGTGCTGCCCAATTCAGGTTGGATCTGTCTCACCCTCAGAGGTCAGAGAACCTCACAGGGGCTGTGCATCCAGGTGTCTTCTTGTTTGACATCTCCTCTGCTGACTCCTGCTTCAGATCAGGAGTCCAGTGGCCAGCAAATGCTTTGAGTCATTTGATTAATCGACAATGGATCTGTCCTTGATGCCAAAGCAAACTATACAGTTGTAAACAATAAAGGTTGTGGCCATTTCCTGCCAATTCCTGTTGTTGCATTTGATGTGCCTATGGCAGCTGGTGCTAGCCTCTTGCCACTAAACCAGCAGTCTTCCCCCTTTTAGCTTTGTAAAAACCCTGTGAGGGAGGATAGTAATGACCCAGCTTCATGTGTGCAAAGGGAACTGAACTCCCACATCCCAACCTGGCACTGTGATCTGTAGTCTGGCATTCTGTGCTGGCCAAAGCTCAGACTCCTCTGAGTGGCCCTCAGAACTACAGGGGGCTGCCAATGGAAGGAAAAGTGTCTTATATCAGGGCTGGGAAATATGCAGCCCTCAAGATGTGGTTGGTTGCTACTTCCAGCAGCCCTATCCAGCCTTAGCTTGATCCAGAGATGATGGAAGGTGCAATCCGATGACATCCAGAGGGCCATATAATCTCCATGCTCACTTTATAGGGCCAAGGCAATGTTTTTTATTTTTGGTTTAACATTTTAAATTTAAATGTTACATTAGTGTGACCTTGAAAACAGATCCTTCCTGAGGGCCCCCACTTGGTTCAGTGGGACATGTTGGGGTCAAAGTAGCCTGAGGATTGCAGTAAAGCATTGTAGTAAATAATATTAACAAAAGGAAAAGCAGGTCAACTGGGTGTGCTTTCCATTTATAATGGCAAATGCCAGGGGAGTTGTGCCTGATTAAATAGTGAACAAAAGGGGAGACCCATTTGCTACTTATGTTAAAATCAATATATTAAGGATATTCTGGCAACGGAGGTTCAGTGTTACAGTGCTCCAGTTGTGAGACTGCCTTAACATTCCCAGAGGAGCTATAATACTATAGGTACTATTTTTTTTTTTTTTTACTCTCCCAGCCATAAACAAATGGAGGTTGAGAGCATTCAGGTGCCAATAAGAGGCTGTAACTTGGGAAGTTTCAAAATGCATGAAATCCATAGCTACTTAACTACATTTGTAGTTAAGTTTGTACTTAACTACAAACTTTGTATTTTGGTTTTTAATACTTAAATCTGATTGACCTGAGGCAATGATACAATAAATCAAATATCTTTAAAAAAAGATGATGTTACAAGTATTAGAATTGCATAAGACATATTTTGATGTAAAGTGAAACACATTACATCAAAGTGAACCTTAGGGCTGGTACACACTGGTGGCGAAACGCCATCCCTCTTTGCTGCGCAGTGTTGCCACAGCAACCAAACCACGGGGCAACACTGCAGAGCAAAAAAGAAGCCGCCTAGAGTGGCTTCTTTTTTGTGGTGTCGCAAGCAGGAAAGGGTGACGCCATGATGCCACTTCCTGCCAGTGACAACTGGTCGCTGTAGGGCGATAGCGGAATCATGGCGACCCCCGTATGGATGGGAGGCTGCCATGATGCCGCCACTGTCAGGTGCTAGGGTTACGGAGCGTGCAGATGCTGTGCACTTTGAAAATGTAATTTTGAATTTCTAGCATTCTCTGTGTGTAAAACCAGTTGTTATTTCTTTTTCTTGTGGCTAATGCTTGAGAAGGTGTCTGTCTGTGTGTGCGGAGGGAGAGGTTCTGGCACAGGAGGGGGAATGATGTCTCTGTGACAGGGAGAAATAGAGCCATACATTGGAGAGTCTAATTGAATCTAACCATCTGGCATGTAGTGTTCTCTCTTTCTACTACTTTCTACCTTTCCCATCGTTATTGTCTTTTCCAGTGATTCATGCCTTCTCATGACGTGGCCAAGTACAACAGCCTCAATTTAGTCATCCTGGCTTCCAAGTCATACTTGATCTGTTCTAGAACAGGTATATATATATATATATATATATATATATATATATATATATATATATATATTTAAATCCAGTGGTTTGAACATTGATTACAACTCTGGAGACCAGAGTTTGCATCCCTGCTAGGCCATGTAAACCCAATGGGTGACCCTGAGCAAGTCACATGCTCTCAGCCTCAGAGAATGGCAATGGCAAACCCCCTCTGAAGAAACATGCCAAGAAAACCACACACCTTAGGGTTTCCATAAATTGGAAATGACTTGAAGGCACACAACAACAGCAACAACAACCACAATAGTAGTAGTAGTAGTAGTAGTAGTAGTAGTAGTAGCAGCAGCAGCAGCAGCAGCATTTAACTAGAACTAAATTTGAGTCCAACCAGAATACTCTACTGCTATCCAAATCCATCTTTGTTTATCCACAAACACATGTAAGCCTTTGACATTCTTTCACCCAGCTCTAGCTAAAACTGTGAATCTTTGGCAATTCTAAGGAATCCATAAACCCACCACATAATCTACAATAAAAGCAGAAAAAAATCAAGAGGAAAATTTCAAAGACAAACCTGACTGGCTTTGGGGTCCCTTGCATTATTCCTCTGTGAGTGTTCACTGTGGCATGTTACAGTTCTTATATAAAATAGTAATGAGACTACATATTCAATAAACTGAGGCAACCTGAACATCGCAACTTTGATGTATAGGTGAGAAGAAACTGACAATCAAAGTCACATTTTAGCATCTTTTTGTTTTTGAAATGAGCTACCACTTTCTTCATGGGTTTTGCTGTTTTGAAGAAAATAAAGTGAAACAAAGGAAAATAAATCAGAAGTCTTTTGCATGTTCCAGCTATTTCTCCTGGGGCTCTGGGAGATATAGTTGTGCACTCCCAATCCCATTGACTCTCTGCCTTACTCTCTTGAATGTTTGTTTTTTAGATTTTATATAATTTGTATTTTGCATTTTATCTATTTTATGAGCTGTTGTAACGGTTTT
>NC_056522.1:132761353-132780968 GCF_019175285.1 Sceloporus undulatus
ATTGGTCTGTAAACCGCTTTGATCTAAGGAAAAGCGGTATACAAATAAAATTATTATTATTATTATTATTATTATTATTATTATTATTATTATTATTATTATATAGCCCCCTCAAAGGTAGTCTATCTGAGATGCACTTTAAACTTCTACTTTCCCAGATAATTTTTATTTCAAAACCTTATCCCAGATTATGTATACATTCAAATAATGTGAACAATGAAAGAAATGTTTATTTGAAAAATAGGCACAATTATGTTATGGTCAATGGGAAAATTTCATTCTTTAGGAAAAAAGCCTCAAATTGCAAACAATAGAAAATATGCACAAAAATCCAGATACTTCCTATACAGGAAAGGAGAAAAAAAAGAGGCTTATAATAGAATAGAGAACTGAGTCAGGACAAGAACTGAGTCAGGACAAGAATGCTGCTGAGATTCTGCTCTGCAGTCTCTCATATATATATATATATATATATATATATATATATATATATATATGAGACTCACAGATTTTCATTTCCCTACATTTAGATGCTTCTATTTTTGGGGAAAATTTGCAAGAACAAACTGAGTTCTCTCCATTCCTTTTGACCGACTGTTGATGTGTTAGAACTCCTTTTACAAGTACATAGACAGCTTTTATTTAGGCATCTACAGTAGATAAATTTCTCTGAGATGTCTTAGAGGAAATATAATCTAAAATCTCCTCCAGCTATAGTACTCGTCTCCTTTTTATTAACATACTCACAGCCCTTTCAAAGTACTTTTGTCTAGAAGTGTTAATGCTCCAAGCAGATGGAATCTCCAGTTTAAAATTCTACATGGATATATTCCTAGATGGGGAAATGTTGGTTATGGTCTCCACTAGGATCCACATGGAGGTGTTATTAAAGCTGGCGTTTATTACTACACATTCTATGTTAATAGGCTCTTACTGCTGGATTCTAAAGACGCATTGTATTCTGTTTAATGTATCTATGATGGGATCACATTTTTCTACAGGATTTAGGCACATGTTTTGCATGTTAATTAAGGTACATCAGGTTTAATTCAGCTGAATAATATAACATGTACAATTCAAAATAAAGGATGGCTGAAGTACAGACTCTGATATTTTTCAAGTGGTAAGAATCATTATGGTGTAATTGTTTGAGTGTTTGACAGTGGCTTTGTCTGCACTGGCCAAGATACTCTGGGCAGCCCAGAGTATCCTGGCCCTGTGTCTGCCCTGACCTTCCCTGTTACCTCAGCCTCTGTTTCCACCATATAGAGGCTGTTTGCACAGGCATCCTGCTGAACTGCCTGGAGTGTCCACCACCACTGTGGGTCACTTACTTCTGAGATCAGAACAAAGTCCGCAGTGATTCTGACCTCAGGACAAATAACCTGTGGTAGTGGCAGATGTTCTGGGCCATCCAGTGTGACACTCATGTAGACAGCTGCCACAGCACAGAAACAAAACTGTGGGAGCATCATCCCATTTCTCACCAGTAATTGCATTTGTTAAAGGAAGGGTTAAAGAAGTCAGAACTGGTATGAGCAACCAAAGGACTTCAGAACTTTTAGAGCAGGGCTGGTGGCCAGTGTTGTCATTCACCCCAGAGTTCTAATAGGCCAGAGGGCCTTCTAATAGTACTGCAGTGGCAGCGACAACTTGCAGTAACATTGGCTTTCCATTAAAAAAAATTACACAGAAGTCATCAAGGCAGGTGGGCTGTGAATCATAGCTCCAACTGTGTTTGCCATCAAGCTGAAGTCTCTGGGTTCCAGCATGAGTCAAGCTCAGTCCTGTTAAGGGCTGAAAGAAATAGGAGTAGAATAAAAGAGGACATCACCTGCAAATCCCATTGTCATTTGGTAGAGAAGGTGAAAACCAGATGCCAGGAAGAAGGTAACAGTCATGCTCTTTCCCTCACTTAAACTTTTTCCAAAGATGGTCTGACAAAATGAGGAGTGAGGGAAGACAGAAGGAAAGGATACACTGGCTAACATCCTGCTAATGACATACACGAGCATAATTTGTACTATACTTACAAAGTGATGATGCATGATGGTTGTATCAGCAGCATCGGGAGAGTTGCACATGTGGGACTATTGTACATGTGGTAGAGCATTAAATTCCACATTGTAGCATGCGGATGTACATCACCTTGACACATTGCCTTTGTATATTCTGTATTGCAATTGAACAATGGGTTATCAATCTTGTGCACTAACTATTGATCCACATACATTGTGCTACATTCGTGTTCAGTGCAGGGGATGGGTAATGTAATTCCACTGGCAGATATTTACACTACCATTGAAGTGATGTAGAAGCTCATGCATTGTTTCCCTTCCTGTATTATTTCCCACAAGGAGTGCAGGAGACAGCTGATAAAAGGGAATGACCAGACTGTGGCATCAGCAAGATAATGAACCGGTTCCCTTTTCTTTCTTTCTTTCTTTCTTTCTCCCCTCTCTCCCCAGAAAAACATGCTGAGTAGCAAATATCCAGCACACTTGGAAGCCTCTGTTAGATAAAAAGGGGAATCATTTCTGTTAAGTCAATGACAGATCAGAAAAGCTGGACAAGATTATTTTTCAGGACTACTACATCCAGAATCCTGCAGCCAGCATGCTGCCTCAGATGCTTTGGGAGCTGGCATCCAAAAAAAAAGAAAAAAAAAAAGAAATATTCCCCACCTCCAATGATCAAGCTTTAAGCAGGGGGAAAAAAAATAAAATTGATATTTTTTCTGGTTTGTGGGGGCAGGGAGGGAAGGAGGTCACATTTATACCTTATCACCATCTGGTAATGAGGGTGGGGGAAAGAAGGTGGGGTGGTCCTGGTAGAGCAGCTGGGGTCAGTGAGGGCCGGAAGTTTTCACATCAACATGTTGATGAATCCATTCCAAGTTGTAGTCTGAACTTTAAAGGAACTGTCTCCTGGGGCAGAACCTGTTTTAGTGAAAGCATTCAGCACCTTGGACAGCTCTATTAAAGTTATAGATAGCAATAGCAAGAACATTTCTATACCACTTATCAGTGAACTAGCACTCCCTAAACGGTTTCCAACGTGTAAGCCAATTGCCCCCAACAAGCTGGGTACTCATTTTACTGACCTATGAAAGGATGTAAGACTGAGTGGACCTTGGAGCCCTCCCTTAGGATCGAACTTACAACATTGTGGCTGCAGTACCAGCATTTAAGCACCGTGTCACCAAGAGCCTGGAGTGGAGTCATCACCTCACTAAAATGGAAGGGACCAGCTGCCAATATTGGGAGGACTTCTTGCAACTCCTGCAGTTCAGTAAGAACAATTTCTTTTATGAAAAAAAGTGGGGGTATTTTACTTCATCTGTAATCAACCCAGTTTATCTATTTTTGCAAGTCCTCCTGGTTTAAGTACAGTGGACCCTTACCTTATGCGGGGGATCCGTTCTGGACCCCTTCCACATAACGTGAAAAACACATATGCTCGAGCCCCATTGAATATAATGGGGCTGGGGTGCAGCAGAGCATGCACACCATTCATTGTATTGCCACGCAGCTTCAGCGTAAGCTGAAAACCATGTATAGTGCGCCCATGTATGGCATGGGTGCACTGTATAAGTTTACCATCTATTCTATGGTTAATGTAAATGCTGTGTATTTTATATATTGTGTTATAATGCAGATTGGGTCACTGGTGTAGTCTACCTTGAGACTTTCAGATACAAGTGGCTTATAAATATCCATAAATGATGCTGCTACAGGGAATTGACTTCTGGCAGACCCATCTGGTCTTTGTGTTCCTTTTAAATGTCTCCTTTGAGTAATCCCTCTATGTATGGACATGTGAGGGTATCTCCATGGGTGAGTAGAGTTAGCTCAGTCTCCATTTTGCTCTTCTTCTTCTTTTTTGAGTAAGAACTGACAGATGCCATAATAAGGGGTGGCCAGCTGGTTTATAGTCAAAGAGGCACAGCAAATTTAGGCTACACTTTAAAACTACATAAAATAGCTGTAGCTACTAATGATTTCTAATAGGTTCACATCTTGTTCATCATAGGATTGAAAATCTCCATAATAAAATGTGTGTTTTGTCCATGAGTTCTTCCAACTCAGTCTCATAGAGGAAGATTTTTTTTTTTTTTACATTTCCTAATTCCAGTTCTACAAGTGGTTTAGGCAAGGTCACTTGTGCTTGGCTAAAAAGAGAAGCTGTTTCTGAAAACATTAGTTAAAGCTTTGGTTGTGTAGTTTTGTGTAGAAAGGAGGGGCTGGATACACTATTTCAAGGGTCTTATAGGTGTGATGCCCTCAACCCTGTCACTGTCCACTTTAGCATTCATGAAAGATGTTCCTTCAGCATGCCTCAGCAAGTATTCAGTACTCATCAAGAGGTAACCATAGAGGTTATCTATAGTATGTTTCAGGTGCAGTCCATAATATGTTTTCATAGCACACCATAGAAAGCAATAGAGTTTTCAATATGTTTCTCTTATTTTATCCAGTACTGGCAGTATTCTTATTATTATCTAGCATTAGCATACCTTAAGGTGTTAGAAGTGCAACAAAACATAGCACTGAAGAGTCAAGAGTGCCTCAGAGAGGACAATAGTAACAGGGTTACATTGTCTCAGTGAAACAAAGTGTTCTCCCTTCTTGTCTACTCATCCTAACCTCTCTGCAATATAAACAATATTCTTAGGGATGTCTTTTCCCATCTCTTCACTTCCTGCCAGTCTTCTCTCAGTTCTTTCCTAGAATGAATCTAGATTAGATTAGCACCCTGAGTAACTTTTCTATCTGAGAATATTCACACCTGCCCTTTGCAAGCACATTTTTGTTTTTTAAACCCTCCATAGAACAACACTGAAACCATGTTCCCCCACCCAACCTGAGATATTCCCTTCACTTCATGTTAGTAAGAGGCTAAATACAGAGACAAAGAAAGAGAGTCTCTCTCTGAGACCTGCTTCTGAGGCCCCAATTTCCAGTCATCATCTTCATACTAGAGAGTGAAAAAATCCATGTGTGTTTTTAGTCTATAGTACTTTAAGCTTATTTACACCCTTCTACCCCCCCCCCCCCCAAATTGGTTAGGAGCAGCTCCCGTGCCATTTCACTCTCTTTTACTTTGAGAAACAGCTTGCATTGAATATAGACTGTTCTGTTGGTTTTCAGTACTATCTTTTTTGTCTTTTTAATAAAGAAATAATTAGTTTTGGTGCAAAAAGTTCCTGGAGGAACTTTCTTGTCAAACCAGTAAAACCAGTATAATGCTCTTAACATAGGGATGCTCCTTTTTTTCTTATAAGAAGTTCTACTTGCTAAGCATCTGTACTCTCCAGACATCTCTTTGTCATTCCCTGTATTATCACAATACCTGTGTGATCCCAGTCTGTTGAATCTTATCCTTGTGGTTCTTTTCTATGAACTCTTTTGTACAGTTTTCTCTATTTGTTTTAATGATCCACCTGGTATTCTTGTTTACTCAAAATCTCAGCATTGGCTATTTGCCTAGGATTCTTATCTCTATATAAACAATACATTGGACCTATAAAGTCGTGCAGTGTAACTCAAACAGGCTGAAATAGTCAGGTATCTAAAATACATATGTACTCTTAATGAATTCAAAGCACAATATGCAAACAAAAGATAGAAATCACTGAACAATGCCAGATTTCCCATAACATCTATTTTAAGTACCTCACTGAGGCACAGAAGTGAATCTGGACTTTTGAAGGCTATGCCAGTGGAGTGTAGGCTCTGACACTTGGTCCAAATTGGTAAGGCTTAAGATGGTATCCTGGCAACACGATGACCAAAATCCTGTGTGTGTGTGTGTGTGTGTGTGTGTGTGTGTGTGTGTAACTCATGCAATTCTGTGTCCTCCCACTGTCTGGCATGTATCAAATTATGGGAAGAAGCCCTAATGTTGTTATTTAATAGTGGGGAAGGGAGGGAAGGAAATGCAATTTGTACCAAGAAGCAACAGCTGGCTAAGTTGTTTGTAGGAGGGGGAAAAAAATGAGGGTAGGCTCTCAAGTGGAGTTCATCCACTTTTCCTTCCCTGAGTAGTTTAGAGCAGCTAGATCTTTATGTTCTGTATTGCCTTCCCCTTCCTCTGTTTCCCTGTGTAAGAAGCAGCAGCTGTCACCCTTGCCAGGGCTTGACACTGCAGGGTATTGCAAGGCTTTGTTTGGCTGGGGAGCAAGAACAAGAGAATAGCCTTCTGTGCCCCATCCAAAAAGGGTCTTGCACATGCATAACCTGCACTTACAGAGCCATAAGTCCCTAGCAGGATGTGTCTGTCTTCCAAAGACCCGCCTAGCTAAGTATAAATAATAATTAATTAATAATAATTTGTTTTATTTATATACCGCTATTCCAAAGATCATAGCAGTGAACAGCAAGTAAGCTAATTAGCAAGTAAGCTAATTTGCCCCCAACAGTCTGGGTACTCATTTTAGCGACCTCGGAAGGATGCAAGCCTGAGTCGAGCTTGGGCCCTTTTGCTGGTCTTTAACTCGCAACCTTGTGGTTTTGAGTGAATGGCTGCAGTACAGGCATTTAACCACTGCGCCACCAGGGCGCATGATAACTGTCATCCTTCGGCCTGTGAGGGAGTGAACAGGCAGGCCCGGCTCCATCAGGGCTAGCCTGAAGAAAGAGATCCCTCACTCCATGCTGTCATCCTTCGGCCTGTGAGGGAGTGAACAGGCAGGCCCAGCTTCACCAGGGCTAGCCTGAAGATAGAGAGCTTACTCTCCATGATAACTGTCATCCTTTGGCCTGTGAGGGAGTGAACAGGCAGGTCTAGCTCCACCAGGACTAGCCTGCAGAAGAAGAGCCCTCCCTCCAGTCCATCTGCCTTGGTCCGGGCCTCAGAGGGAGAGAAGAACTACTGGAGTTCATCCCCTTCACCACCACCATTCCCTTCTCCTTTTATGTCGTGTCTTTTAGGTTGTAACCCTGAGGGCAGGGAACAGTCTAATTAAAAATAATAATTGTAAGCTGCTATGATAGCCTTTAGGGCTGAAGGGCGGGGTATAAATACCATAAATAAATAAAATATAAATAAATTAATATGTTCAGTTTCAGATGGTGAATAGGGCAAAAGAACTATGAACACAATGGTGTAGAATGGTGTCATCTTCATTGGTGGAAAGAGTACCTTTATCTATGAAATCATAGGTTCACAAGATAAGGTTTTTTTTAAAAAAAAGAAAATGCAGAGGGGCTGAAATTAGTTAAGGAAGGAGTACATGTGAAAGCAGCACAAGCCAGAGGAAGATTGATCTAACCATCCTTGTATGATCCCAAAGCACCAATCGTACCCTGACCGTCTCACTAACTGAGGAAGATTCCTGATACTGAAGAAAATACAGTCTTTCTTATGCTTGAGCTCCAGAAAGAGGCATGGACAAATATTTATTTTGTGCTACATTACACACACACACACACACACACACACACACACATGCATATATCTTATTTTAAATCCTTGAGTATTCAGCTATGTCTGGGTTTCTACATTTCTACCTCCTTTACACATGATCTATTGTTCATCTGTACCAACTGTATTTGTGGCAGATATAACATGATCCTTTTTGTATTGAAAATTGCTGTACCTATTGAATTTGGCCACTGCAGAGCCTTCAGAATTTTGTTCTGTTCATTTTTGCTAGGAGCATACTAAAATATACAGAGGCTTTCATTTAAAGTTTATGAATGCCAGTGTAGATTTTAGTATGCTCCTAGCAAAAATGAACAGAACAAAATTCTGAAGGCTCTGCAGTGGCTAAATTCAGTAAGTACAGCAATTTTCAGTATGAAAAGGATGATATTATACCTGCCACTAATACATCTGATACAGATGAACAGTAGATCAAGTGAAAAGGAGGTACAAACCCAGACACAGCTGAATAGTCAAGGATTCAACATAAGATTTTTTAAAAGAGCAAAGCACTCAAAGCCCAGTTGCAGGATGAAACGGAAAATCTGTTTTGCTTTTCTTCCTAAATTTGCTTTTCCTCCTGCAAAACCCCTCTAATTTCCTCCCGAACAAGTTTATGTGAAAATTTGTAAAATTTTGGATTTTTTTTTTTTACTAATAAAATAAACAAATATTCTACCCATCCCTAAAAGAGACACAGAGATGAACAAACCTCTACTTCTGCACTGGAGCCAAACTGAGCTTTGCATTTCACCTAAGTGCAGCTTTCTCTCAAAATGGAGTTTTCAAAAAATGAGATCTGGAAAACATGACTGCCAGCATTTTCAGTACTTCCCCACCTTCCACAACTCCTTATCTTTTCCTTTCTCATTTCCCCCCTCTCTTGCTTTATGGGTGGAGAGAAAAAAACAAAACAAAACAAACCTCAAGACCCAAATTTGTGCTTGCAGCTAAGCAAGATGCTCCAAATGAGTTCTCATCTCAGGCTGCTATGGCTGGTATTGCGTTTGGGATAACATAAAATACAAATGACAGTGCCTGATTGCTAATTTATTTCCAGTGGACCAAGATACACAGTTGAACATATCTTTCTGTCATAGCTGTCAGTGGTTAGGGAAAACATTTGTGGAGAGACAAGTTGGTAAGCAGGGAGGGGGGGGGGGAAAGCCCCCCCACCCCAAGCCTGGGGCCTGAAATGAGAAGAAACATTAATTCTACACTCCGCTTTCTATGTACTAAATCTGGCAGTTTTCCAGTTAAAGGATGGTGCTTAGGGAAGAACATTGACAGGATTATGAAGCCAGTGCAATGTTGCGACAAAAAATGTATAATATATTTGTAAATGTGTCTTTTGTTACTGGTTTAGAGGCAGACAGTTCTTCAGTGGTAGTGGTGGGGAGGGCTTTGTCATGGAGACTCTGAAGTTACACAGGCTGCATAGACCAAAGGGAAATTGTGGGCAAGATGAATCCTTTGAACAAATACAGGCTGTGATTTGCTCTTTCTCCCATGAAGGCTTCTATTATAAGGCACCATTGATGCAATTATTTTGCGTGGAGTTGATTTTAAATGCCAAATTTTGAACGTTATGTGAAACAGATTTTAATCCTACCTTGTTTTGATGTCTGAAAGAGAGCAGCACTGCCTTTACAAAAAACAGAAGAAATTATTTCAAAGAGTTTATTGGATGGCGCAATCTGTCTCGGGGAATTTGAAGAGAATGAATTTTTTAAAACAGGCTGTACAGATACTTTAATGTTGTATTTCAGAAATGAAAATACTAAATAAAATGATGACCATAACTTCTATTCCCGTCTAAAAAATCCATATCAATCAATATATTAAAATTTACCAGAAAGCTTTTTGATAAAGATTCAGGCTGGATTTAAGATCAATCCTGCATGCCAGTAAAATGTTGATTAAAAATGTATGTTTGTACAAAGCAGAGCTCATGAAGATGGGGATACCACATGAATAATCAAAACAATACTTCAGAATTAGATTTCTTGAAAAAATGTTCCTTTGCTCTGTAAGAATATGGAGTTTTGTTTGCAATGCATACCCAACTGATAGGTAGATCAACAAAATATTTCAGATGGTTCAGTGTTGGAAAATAAGCAAAATTAAGTTATATTAATTAGTGAAATGTGCTTCTCATACAGACTGTTTCCACATACTGGGGCTTGACCTTGAATCTCAGGGTCTGGCTGCTCCTCTTAGAGCTGATAGGTGAGGAGAGGACTCAGGACTAAAGTGCTGCCTATGCTTTCTCTAGGCTCCTATAAAGGATCTCCTGGGTAACACTATAACTGGGTCTCTGTGGGCCTATGGGGGACATGCAGATGAACCCAAAGGAGCTGCACAAGGCTGCTCCAGTGCTGATCACAACATCACCATGGTGAATGCATGGGCCCACTCCCAATGCAAGCCGCCACCATGGTCCCAAACTGGGCCAGTGGCAGGAGTGCATATAATCATCTCCCTTTTTGGCCTGGGTCTTTTTTTGTTTTGTTGGCGTGACCTTGATGCAGCTTTGTGGGGTAATTTAAATTTCCTAATGCTTCAGCCTTTTGTAAGGAAACAAAAATATTGGAATATCAAAAATGTCAAAGCCAAGCCTGTTAGGGTCTAGCCTTTAATCAGCAGAGTAGCAGAAATAAGCCTTTGCGTAACTGTGGTGCGGTACAGAGCGCCAAAAAGAGGCACTTCCCAGTGCCTCTGTTTGCTCCTCAGGAGCACTGCACCAAATAAATTGTGCAGCACTGCTGCACAGCAATAAAGAATTGCCAGGAAGTAGCTCCCTTTTCTGGCGCTGCCGCCATTTGGAAGTGGTGCAGCTGCGATGACACTGTTATGTGCCCCATCTGGTGGGTGCACCACAGCTGTGGCGCACCCATGACATGCTAGGGTTGCAGGGCGTGTGCACACCCTGCCCTCGAGCACCCTTGCATATCATCGGCGTGCTGCAAAGGGCCCGTCTGTACCAGGTCTATGTTTCTTTAAGAACTGAAACTGACTCAAAAACAACACAAGTAGCTTGTAGTTCAAAAAAAAAAAAGTTTACTGATGCGTTTAATCTATATATACATAAAATGCTATATCCTAAGCCAGCTAGTGAATAGTTCAGGTAAAAAGAAATCTTTATCTCACTGTCTTTTTAAAAAAAAAGTTGAGAAAGGAGGAAGATGGGAAACATGCAGTTCAGTTGAAAATGTTTGAGAGAGAATGTTTGTTAGTCCCAAAGCAGGAGTGACTTAAATCACATGGTTAGTTTGAATGAGAGAGAGAGAGGGGGGTAGATTTTGCTTGCAGGGAATCCCTATCTATCTAATGAGGGGAAAAGAGAATGCAAAAATCTTCCAAATGCTTCAGGCCACATTCGAGGTCTTAATGGTGTAAATGGGATGCCCACAACAATGGCCTAAAGCCAAATTATTTTGCCCGTCTGTTTTGGGCCTTAGTCATAAACTCTGAGGAGTTTACTGTTCAGGGTAGAGAATGCTGGTCAAGGGGCTAGAATTCACCACTGACATATCACACCAGTACTTACCGTGGGGTAAGCACTGAAAACATTGAGGAAGTGTGTGTGTGTGTGTGTGTGTGTGTGTGTGTGTGTGAAAGCCTGGCGCGCTTCCTCAATATCAAGGGATAGTCAGCTCCCCTCCAGCGTCACTGAATTGCTCAGGGAGAGTCAATTTCCTCTGAACACAGTTTCCATTCAGAGGAAATTGGCTCTCACTGAATGATTCAATGACACTGGAGGGGAGCCGACGATTCCCTGGCATTGATGAAGCATGCCAGGCTTTCACACACGCATGCTTCCTCAATGTTTTAAAGGCGATTTACCAGCGCTTACCCCATGGTAAATGCTGGTGTGATAATCTTATACTCTTCATTCAGTGTCATATGTACACTTAGATGTAGGTTTTTATGTTTACAAGAGATTCACTTACTACCAGAGAACCAAAGAAATTCTAGATCACTACTGAGCTTGGAAATGGTACTGCAAAAAGAACTCTTTAACTTCTTGCATATAACCGAGTGACTCCCTACATTAGCCATTATTAATATATTACCTTTTAGTTGCCTTTTGATGGATTCTTTTAAAAAATACACTTAATTTTAATACACTTGAAATACAAAAATGTCTCCACATCTCAAATGATTTTCTCGAAAGAAACATTTGAGGATTAATATTACTATGTGGCTCCAAGTTGTTTCCAAATTATGGCAACCCTTGGGTGAAGCTATAATCGGCTTCTCTTGACAAGATTTGTTTATAGCAGGCTTGTCATTGCCTTCTTCTGAGGCTGAGAGAGTGTGACTTGCTCAAGGTCACCCAGTGGGTTTCCATAGCTGAGTGGGGATTCAAACTTCCAACACTCAAACCACTACACCATGCTGGCTCCTAGAAGTAATGAGTAAATGTTCTTTGTTATACCCTCAAATGTAATGCCGTTATCAGGTATTTTATTCCTTTGACCTTTTACACAAAAATTAATAAGTTATAGCTGATAACATGACTTTCAACATGTAGCTTCCAGTCTCTAGCTCTGAAATAATTAGTTTCTCATGGTTCAAAAATGTTAATTTAAATTCAACTTCTAGTTCCAGCTAAAACAAACACACTGAAACAACTGATGAATGATAAATCACTTGTCTAAACCCCACTGGTTTAATAGGTTTACTCTTAATTGTTGTTGTTGATGTTTGCCTTTAAGCCATGTCTGACTTATGGCAGCCCTAAGGAGAACCTATCATGGGGTTTTCTTGGCAAGATTTGCTCAGAGGGGATTTATCATTTCCTTCCCTTGAGTCTGAGGGCATGTGATTTACCTAAGGTCACCCAGGGGGTTTTCATGGCTGAGTTGGGAATTGAACCCTGGTTTCCAGAGTCTAATGCTGAAACCACTATGCCATCCTAGCTCATAGGGACTACCATTTAGTTTTAGAGCTGAAATTAGACTTAAGAGTTGTATGGACCTTCAGATGTTGTTAGATTACAGTTCAAAGCAGCTTTACCCAGCCAAGCCTAGGGTGAGGGCTGCTGGGAATTATAGTTCAGCAACATCTCAAAGGCTGTACAATTCCTACCCATGCCTTGGATTTTTCATGTGTATTCCTTATGGTTAGAAATTAGATGGCTGCAAAGGGATATGGTTGCTGATAATTTTGAATACCTGAATGATGGTATTGTTAAACAGGTATAGTTCCCTCCCCCAGTATAAGTTGGGCCTGTGAAACTTCTGAATCCCTCAGAATGCAGAAACCACAATACTTTCCTTCTTGGGGTTTGGTATGGAAACTCCAAATTCTTTATAAGTAAAGAGCTTCTATTTTTGTGGATGATGTTTCTTTATAAGGAGCTCCTCATTCCTCTTATTTTCCCCAGTCACCTTCCTCAGTAAATGTGCCATTTACCTTGAACCAAATAAAACAATTGCAATTCACTTGCTGGTGTAGTTTAGAGACTTAGTACAAAATGCACTGCTAGTCATATTTTTCTCCCCCAACTCACATTTTAAGTGCCGCAGTGGAATTAAGGCTCTTTGGTCCCGAAGATATTGCAAAGGTACTTCATGGCAGAAATTGAAATGGTTTTATGATTGCTGCAGTACGAAGAAAACTCAGTCAATTTCTGCTTGTTTATGTCTGGTATTTCTCTAAAGATGCACTTGCAAGTACTCTTGAATTTGTAGTGTGAAATATTTTATTGTATTCTTTCACCCCACTGCTTGATTTATGCCTTTCAGCAGGGCTGAAGCACAGATCACCAGTCTCTAGGCATGGAGATCTCTTGTAAGACAGACTTCTGCACATATAAATACTGGTAAGCCAGGCAGATGTTTTTACCTTGTTGAGTTCTGCAGCAATTTGAAATTCATAAACTACTGATTGAAAGCCTGGATTAGTGAGATAAGTGGCACCCTAGATGGATCAAAACTGTATGTTCTTTCTCTCCTCTCTGCTTAAGGCAGTGTATTTCCAAGTTCCCATGCCCGCTGTTGAACTTGATCATATTCCAAGTGAACAGATGATGCTCTAAGATGGAGAAAACACGAAATTCAAAGTGTAAACATTTCAAGATTAATCTGATCTACTATAGGCAGGAAACTCATCGCTGACAAATGAAATTTTATTTTCTTGTACACAACATGGGCTTCCTTTTGCCAAAAGGCCAATGCCGATCAGCTTAAGATCCTATCTTTGTAATAAAACCCCAGCACAATCCACTCTGCATCCATGTGTCTTATACATGACAAATACAGATGATTGTTGTAGGTGATAGGGTGACTATTAATTTTCATATGCTCACTGAGCCAGAATAATTTGCTAGTTCATTTTGCAAACATAGTTTGCCAATTCATTTTTGATGCAGTCAATAAGGAGGTATTCATAGATTTCTTTTTTCAAAAATGTAAACTCATTCATGCACCAGTGACTACAGTACATTCCAATAGTGTTCTGCTTAGAATAGTGTTCTGCATGGGCAAAGACTAACATAGTTGGTTCTCTTGAAGCAGCCAAAAAAGGGAGCAATCACTGATAGGATCCTGAGATATCTCATGAAGCCACAAATCAAAAGTAGTTGTGATATCATGACCAGCTGGTTTAGACCATATTCCTGTTCTTCTGATGTTTCTTCCCACTCATCCTCCAGGTAGGAGGCATCATGAGTATGTGGAATCCACGCCAAAGGCTTCCTTTGGAAAAGATGGGTCAGTCAGGAACAAAAATATATTCACTGAGGCGAGAGAGAGCTTTCTTTGGATTCCTTCAGGCCCTTCTGAAAGTATGCATGCATAACTAGATTGAATTTACTTTGCTTTATAGACCCATAGTCTTAATTTAAAAGAGAGAAAGACAAGTCCCAAGAAAGGCATACTTTAAAAAAAAAAGGATGGCGATTGTCTGGCAATTGCTCAGCTCCAATCTCTAAAGCAATTCTTTGATGTGAAAGTGTGCTTATATATATATATATATATATATATATATATATATATATATATATATATGTGTGTGTGTGTGTGTGTGTGTGTGTATTTGGAGAGGACTTCACTGTAATAGTCTAGCTTCTAAATTGAACTGTGTTTCAGCTGCAGCACTCTGTAGTGCAAGAAACATTCTTGCCCACGTTTTCAACTTTGCACAATGCAGGTTATGAGTTTTTAAAAAAGGAAATAAATGGGAATAATTATATTAACCTTAGAAGGTTCAGAGTTTAGTCCCCTAAGAAGACATGAAGGCTAAATGCTCAGCAAAGTAGTCATTGGTGTGATCCAGACCGGGAATTTGTGCCGGCCTGACCATGTACTAGGGTTGCCTGAGGGCAGAGCATCTGCACGCCCCGCAACCCTAGTACATGGTGGCGCTGTAATCATGCCACCCTCCCATCTACACAGGGGCTGCCATGATTATGTCATGCACGAGCTGCGTCCAAATAGCACAGTGTGTGCGTGACGTCTCTTCACCATCGTCTCTGCACGCTTACAGCGGCCTTGCTGCAGCGCGAGAAGGAGGTCCGAAACGGAGCTCGTTCTGGGCATGCACCTCATTCTGGCAGCCACCAAATGGCTGCGGGAACAATGCTGGGGAGAAAGGGGCTGGGTGGCCCCTTTCTCCCGTGGCTGTGGCTCCCAGGGTGTCCAAGGACATGAAGCCCCAAGGACACACCTTTTCTGGTCACAGAGAAATGGCATTTTGCCGGTTCTCCGTGGTCCGGAAAAACTCCGGATTGGACCCACAGGGCTGCCAGTGAGGCTGCCTTGCCCCCAACCCGGAGCTAAAAGGGACAGATGCAGGCCACCCCAAAGGGGTGGTATGTACCACATCATTGAAACTTTTTCATTGGGACTACACCTGACAGGTTTTACCTATAAAGCATCAAAGTTTTTTTCAGATACAACAGTACAAAGGATCTTGAGAAATTCAATGTTCTCTGCAGGATCAAGTAGCCTCACACAGGATAGAAATAGCCTAGGTCTCAAGGGAAGTTACTTTTTCTGTTGCTAATGCAGTTGAAATTTTATTGCTGGGATTTTATGACTCTGTCTCTCCATGCCCAGATGACCGAAGGAAGGAGTAGCATTTGCCTGCAGTGATATCCCTCCATACCATCTTACCTAACTAACAACAAAAACAACGTTTTGAAATAATGCCAGCATGTGACTCTAACATTATCATTTTGTCAAAGTACAAAATACATTGTTGGAAATGACTTGAAGGCACACAACAGCAACAACAACAATCATTATACAAGTTTTTGAAGCTCCACTAGCTCAATAAAGGTACCACTATTTTGTAGATTGTGGATGTTATTGTACTTTGCTGTATGGCTACATCTGGATATGCTTTCTGTTTTTAAATGAGCTAGTTTTGTCACTTGTCACTTTTATTTCTAAAATCCAAATAATGTTTCTCTTGTTCTGGTAATTTCTGTCAATCATTCCTTAACTGAAAGTAGCACTTTCCCTTTACCTTGTGAATTTTAATAAATTTTGAATTCCACATCCATGTTTACAGCTAATGTTATAATTCATTTCATTTTGTTTTGTGGCAGTGTCTTCTCTGTGCAATGATGTGGTTTAAGAGTGTTTTCATGCTCCGCTCATAAACCAGCATTCACACCCTATTGGAGAATAGGTGTTTGTATCAATGTGTGTGGGTTGTGGGTGTGTGACAGGGAATGAGTGAAAGGGGGGAGGGAGGGGAAAGGATTGAGGGAGAAGGGGAGGAAAAAACGGTATTTGGGAATATTTCTGTGGTATTTGTAAAGTTCACAAACACTGCTGGCTAAAGTCATTCCCTTGATAAGAAAAGAAGCAGTTGCTGCAAATGGAAAGAAAATTGTAGACTGATCAGAGCTGGAGTTAAATGGGTGGTAGGCTTCAATCTTGGGAGGTCTTCAAACAAAGTAAATGCTGCTTTTGGCTTCTATATATATTAAAATATAGCCAGCATGTTATGTGGTTTGAGTTTTGGGCTATGACTCTGGAGACCAGCATTTGATTCTTAGCTCGGCCATGAAACTCATTGGATGACCATTGGCAAGTCACATGCTCTCAACCTCAAGGGAAGGCAGTGGCAAACCTCATCTGAAACAATCTTACGAAGAAAACACCATGGTAGGGGTTAGGGTCACCATAAATCTGAAATGACTTGAAGGCACACAACAACAGGACTTTAAAAAAAATTACCAGACAACATTTGTGTTCTGGAGCATTCAGTGGAAATTCTCATCACCAGGAGCAATATTTTACTCCCTTCGAGAGAGTGGTTTTCCTTTTTAAAAATCAGGAAGTATCAAGGGATTTGATGTGGTTCAGTACTTCTGATTCATAATGAGTTCCTTGGCCATTCCTTCTCTCTCTTTATATATATATATACACACACACACACACACACACAAACACACACACACAGTGGGCCCTCTCCTTACGTGGGGGATCCATTCTGGATCCCCCCACATAAAGGAAAATCCGCCTATGCTCGAGCCCCATAGGAAATAATGTTTTCCTCCCCAAGCAGCTTCTGCGTATGCTGGAAGCCACGTAAAATGCATCCACGCATCATGCAGGCACATTGTATCTTCTTTTTTTTAACTTTGTTTTTCATGATAATCATACATACATTCAGATTTATAAACACATCAACAACTGAATAAACATTATCATTATCATATTTCCCCAACTATTAGTCTTAAGTTAACATTATTAAATTCTATGTTTGGTGTTAATTAAGTCAAAATTAGATCACTGGACCAGAGAAATTTTTTCTTCCATTCAAATTCTTTCATACCTATCTAAGGTTCTTTTATTATACAATATCTCCCCACTTCAATACTTTCTTACCTCTGCTCTAACTTCCAACTTACCCTACACCTGTCTCCTATTTTACTTTCCTTCTACCTTACCACTTTCCTTATTCTCCTCTCTCCAATAAAATTCTACCTACATAGCAGCTACCTACTTTTCTGCTGAATAACTTTCTCTAGCCTTCTCTCACTTACTCGTACCTACAACACTTATCTTACCCACCTATTTCTTCATCTATGCTATCTCTGATCCTTTTTCTTATCTTATCTGAAATATACTTAAACATGAAAGCATGTTCATCTAAGCTTCCAGAGGGAATAGTGGCCTGCTGTTTATGATACTATGAGATCGCAGTGATGATTGGTGAATTGCCTGCCATGTCTTAAAGCTTCCTTCATCTACCTCCTATGCCTCCTACTTGCTATAGTCTGCATGTGAAATGCTTTTGCAGCCCATCTTATGACTCTCCTTCATTTCCCTCCAAGGTAGGCATGGGAATAATATTCAAAATATTTTAAAAATTGTTGAAAGATATCTAATATTTTGAGAGTTGATTGATCTTGATGAGAACAATCCTGGACTGATGAGAATCTTCGTGGCCCAGTACTTAGGGACTCGACAGACGAACCATTAAGGCCGGCCTGGGAGTGGAGTTGGTGGTGTGGCATCCACATGATGCTCCTCTGGCGCTGCTTCTCATGGTGTACCATGAGCTTTTTGCGGCTCCTTTTTTGCATCGTGGAAAGGAGAGATCCAGTACTAAAAGGGGCAGTCTGTCGACCCCCTTAGTCTGGACAAAATTATCCCGTAGTTGTTTTGCATATAAAAGAGTATTTTCTGCTCAGAAAACAGCTATGCAGAAAATATTGTTTTTAGTACAGAAAATGCTGTTTCCTTTCAAAACAACCATATCAGAATTTTGCCAGAAGAAGTTTGCATGTGTGAATTGGCTTTGGAATCTGCATGGTTTTCAAAAACTTTCTTGCAGTTGGAAGAAAAATATTTGAGAATAAATTTACTGAATAATTGCATCACTGCTCCAGGGAAATACCTTGCTATTCATGTGGAGAGATTTTTAAACATCTATGAAATAATCTTTCCAGAACACTAGTGCAACACTTCTAAAAGTTGTTACAAAGATATTGCTATGTCCATTCCCTCACTAAATTAACCTTTTCATCTTCATATATATATATTTGATTTGTAGATACGATGTGGTTCAGTTCTTTTTTTTAAGCAGTCAAATGCTAAAGCATTACATTTTAATGATGCTATTGTTTTGTTTGTTTTGTAAGATCACTCTCTGTTCATATGCACTCTCTCACATGCAGAGGAAACACACAGCACAATGCAGCTTTAGTAAACATTTTTTAAAAAGTAAGGAAGCACTGAGAGAAAAACAATAAACACACGAAATGGAAACATATCTGGAAGAACATCCGAGGATGGGCTCAAGGGTCTTGGATACATCCACATCTAATGTTACAACCCATATCACAAGCAAAATGCTCACAAAGGAAAGTGTGCTGTCCTTCTAATGGATTTTTTTTTTAATTTAGAAAAATGTTTGGGCAGGGGAGTGCCAAGAAGTGATCTTTAACAGTGTGGCATGGATAGCCCCAAAAGCTACTCACTACTCTTCCTCAGTAGGCTAAATTTTGTGTTTGTGGTGGTGTTGTGCGCCTTTAAGTCATTTCTGACTTATGGTGACTCTAAGAAAAACCTATCACAGGGATTTTTCTTTGGCAGGATTTATTCAGAGGGAACTTGCTTTGTCTTTTTCTGAGACTGAGAGAATGTGACTTGCCCAAGGATTTCCTTGGATGAGGTAAAATTTGGATTTCCATGGATGAGTTTCCATGGATTAGATAAAATTTGAACTCTGGTCCCCAGAGTCAAAGGAACTTATTACATGGGCTCTATCCCATCATTTTCCCAATGGGAAAACCATGCATTTAACTTTAAAGAATGTTCTTACTGCATGCTCCCATCTACAGCCCATCTGCAGCCTTTACATCATCTACAGGACTACAGCCCATCTGCAGTGGCTTTTCAAGTGTGGGATAAGCCCGGGTTGCAGATGGGTTGCAGATGGGTGAATGTAGTAAGGTCTGTCTTTAAAGTTAAACACACGTTTATCCCTTTGGGAAAACAATTATTCTCATTCTTATTATTTACTGTATTTATACCCCGTTCCTAAGCCACAAAAGCTCTCAGAGCACTTTACAGATAGTTAATTAGACACTTCCCTGCCCTCAGGCTTACAGTCTAAAAATACATGACACAAAAGGAGTAGTGAATGGCAGTGGGGAAGGGAATCAGGTCCAGCAGTTCTTCTCTCCCTCTGAAGTCTGGACCATGGAAGATGGACTGGA
>NC_056522.1:132783968-132816264 GCF_019175285.1 Sceloporus undulatus
GAATTTGTTCCTCATGAATAATTGAATTTATTCTCTCTCTCTTTTTTGCAATATGGTGGGAATTCCATAAGAGATCTTATGTTAAATATAGGAAAACAGCTGTTTGGTTACAGTTGGCTTGGGAAAAGGATTTTGAGGATTAGACCTTGGAAGAAGATGTAGAAATAAGAGAACGAATTTTATGGAGTCATGAAACATAAGGAAAAAAAAGTAGTGTGATAGAAGCTATAGAGAGAACTAATTGAATGTTAGTTTTTAACAGAAAGTAAACTAAGGAGCTAATGAGTGTATGAATATAGTTTTTGTACAATCATCCCCCCCCCCCATTTTTTGTTAGATGATTGACAGTGTAAAGCCAAATGTTATCAATTACCATGGCAATTACACAACACATGCCATGAATGCAGCTGGAAATCTTGCTGAGCCCTCCCCAACCTGATGAGCCAGCACAAAAAAGAATGGCGAAAAGCTGATCTTTGCTGATGGCTGGGTTGAGGATCATGGCGGTGGCCGAGATCAGGGCCAGACACATGCAGCTGCTATGGTCCTGGCACAAATAGCTCCACCGTGGCTGTGCACCACTTTTTGGGGCCCATCTGCATGATCCCTTAGTTAAGTATAGCTAGATAAGTTAATCACATAGCTGATGTAGAATATTGTTCATTGTTAGCTGTCCTTAAGTCAACCCCAATTCATGGCAACCCCATGGATGAGACATCTCCAAGACCTCCTGTCTTCAACTTCAAGACTCAAGTCTGTGATATTCTTGATTGGGTCTAGTCCTCTGGCGTTTGGTCTACCTCTTTCTATACTGCCTTTAATGCTGTGAGGCGTATTTAGATCCTATCTTGAGAGAAAGGATGGATATACAGGAAGGAAGGAAGGCAGGCAGGCAGGCAGGCAGGCAGGCAGGCAGGCAGGCAGGCAGGCAGGCAGGCAGGCAGGCAGGCAGGCAGGCAGGCAGGCAGGCAGGCAGGCAGGCAGATAGATAGATAGATAGATAGATAGATAGATATCAATGTTTTCTAATTACATCTGTAAAACTTACTTGCAGTGTCAGATTTTAAATAACTTAACAAATGCATTTTCTTAATAATAATAATAATAGTAATAATAATAATAATCTGCAAACCTTGATGTTCCAGGAAGGTTATGTAGCACAGGAACATATGAAATTGCTTTGTAATAAGTCAGATAACTGATTCATTAGCTCAGTATTGTCTATACAAAATGGTGGCATTTTTCAAGGGTTTCACACAGAGATCTTTCCCAGCACTTGTTGAAGATGCCAAGATTTGGAATTTTCCATATTTAAAGCAAGTGCTTTACTACTGAACTATGCTTCTTCTATTCTTGCTAATCTAAAAGGATTATTTTCTTTAAGGAAGAAATACATAATTTGTACAATTTTCTTCTCTCTGCTAGAAATTTTTTGACAATTATGGCCTTGAAAGATTATTCACAGTTCAGGATTTATTTTGCACAAAATTGGCCCGCAGTATTTTTGCACAAAAATTAACACTTACTTGTTGTTGATGTTGTTATTGTTGTGTGCCTTCAAATTATTTCCAACAGATGGGATTTTCTTAGCAAGATTTGTTCAGAGGAGATTTACCATTGCCTTCCCCTGAGGCTGAGAGCATGTGACTTGCCCAAAGACACCCAGTGGCTTTCATGGCTGAGCTGGGAATCAAACACTGATCTCCAGAGTAATAGCCCAACATTAAAACCACTATTTCACAGGAAATAATATATCTGTGGAGAAATACCATTTGTGTGTGTGCAGAAAATGCCATCTTCTATGCAGATAATATTGTAGTAGCCCTGGTGACACAGTGGTTAAATGCCTGTACTGCAGCCACTCACTCAAAACTATAAGGTTATGAGTTCAATACCAGCGAAAGGGCTCAAGCTTGACTCAGGCTTGCATCCTTCTGAGGAGGTCGCTAAAACGAGTACCCAAATTGTTGGGGCCAATTAGCTTACAGTTGTAAACTGCTTAGACACTGTTAGTTCAGTATGAAGTGGTATATAAATGAAGCTGTTTGTTTTTGTTTTAGTAGGTGAGCTATTCTGTACAAATTTCTGACATGGTATCCTTGCACTGAAAACAGCATTTTCTGCATTGGAAATAACATTCTGTGCAGAAAATTGAATTTTTGTTCAGACATACTGGTGTATGGCCAGACAAGTAAACACTTGTGAAAGGCCCATTGACTTACTGGGTGTACCATGTTTGGAATGAGTTGGATTTAGGCCTTTGGTACAAGACAGAGCTATACAGTGCGCCTACATCATACGTGGGCACGCTATATATGGCTTTCAACATATGCTGAAAGCCACGCTGGAGCACACGGGGCACAAGGGGCAGCATGCCCCGTTGTGCTGCCATGCCACCGCATGCACGAGCCCCATTCACTTGAATGGGGCTTGAGCATGCACGGTATTTGGCTTACTTGGGGGGGGGGGTCTGGAAGGATCCCCCGCATAAGCCAAGGGCGCACTGTATAATGGATCCTGAGGCCAGCTGGATACAGTACACAAGCATAAGGAACTGCATAGTAAAGAAGTATGAACTGCAACAAACAACACAAGTGGGACAAGCAAGATTCAAGCAAGTGTCAAGAATACTCAGAATCTCAGTAATAATAATAATAATAATAATAATAATAATAATAATAATAATAATATGTATTCTGCTTTTGCACAAGGAATCAAAGTGGATTCGAACAGTATAAATAAAACATCAAACAATTAAAAATTACAATTTAAAAACCCTAAAACCCAACCGTCCTCCCAATCATAAAAACAGTGCTCAACCCATAAAAAGAGATTAAACATCAAAAAAATTAAAACTATCCAATAGAAATATATTAAAATTGTGGGCAGATTAGTGGAAGAAATGAATCTTCTTCTAGAGGAGGGGGTGGGGTGATGATAACAATCAATTTTGGTATCGGTATCAATAGAGGTGTCAATAGAGGGGGGAGTCAAGTCTAATGGATCTAACCTAGTCTGGGAAGGCCTGCCAGAAGAGATCCATCTTAATAGCCTTTTAAAAGGCTTTCAAGATGGTAATATGGCAGATCTCGTACGGCAGGTTGTTTCAGAGCCTGGGAGTGGCTGATGAGAAGGTCCTGTGGGTCACCGCTGAAAGTCTGGTCTTCTTAGGTTGTAGCAGATTCTTCTCAGAGGACCAAAGTGAGTTACTACCCAAGTCACTCTGAGAAACAGTTAACTTATGGACTAGATTTGTAGTAAGTCAGAAGCTGGTCATGACAACTAATATGTCAATGACAATCAACAAAAAGGGGGGAAACATCCTAAGCTTGTGTATGAAGGGTGATCCAAGAAAAACTAATTTGTGAGAGGAAAGGGATGTCTGTGATAGTTACGAAGAACAAGGTAATTGTAATGTCTCCTCGTGCAACCCCCCACAGCCACCCTAACAGCTAGCAGCTGGACTGAATGAAGGAAATCAGTTCAGCTGCCTCCTGGGATAAAAGTATGATGACATTTACATCCACTTCCACCAGTGAAGAAGCTTGTTAAAACAACTTGCAACAGGGGTCCTGATTCTGATTGCCACAGCCTTGCTCACTAATGGGTGGGGAAAATAATCTTCCTTTTGCCCTGATCAACACAAGATTGTGTAGTTTTAGTGAATATGGTACAGTTAGAGATCTGCAAGTCTAAGTTATGAATCTGCACTACTACATACTACTAAATCCAGCCATTAAAATTGAAATCTGAGGAAACAAATGGGACAGTGAAATCTTTGTGAGGAATCACATAAAATTACCCATTCACTTGGATTTCTCCTTGTCATATGGTGATGTGCAAACACTGTGCCCACTTCATTTGACTCAATGGAATTTGTGTAAGACCCATCTATTTTAGTAGGTCTACTCTAGGTGGGAACATTTCCCTTACCTTTCAGGTCTGGTGTCACCCCCAAGTGTTTTGTATTATATTGGTCAGTGCTGGGTGCATGCATCAAGAGACCTGTGTTGTGTTGCTGCAGATGCAGTGGTGGTGTGCATAGGAATGAATGCTTAAATAGTAGACAAAGAACAGTTCTACATTCTGGAGTGGGGGGGAGTGAGGACTTGGGGTCCACTTTGTGGAGGTAGAAATCGCAACTAATTTCTCCAGGTGTTCCTTTATGGCTTCTGCCAATAGAAACAAAAAGCTTGCCAGGAAATTGTAGTCAATGGTGCCTGTTGATTTGTACACTGCTTTGAATCCCATTTTGGGGGAAAGGCAGGATATAAATCAAATAAATAACTCATTTTTTCTGATTTTATATTGTTCCGTTTTACATGGTAAGAGATGGAATTCTCCACAAAAAACTGTAAAGGGATTGCAAGCACTGCCGTGTTTTCCCTCTGTACTTAAACAGAGGACATTGAATCTTCTGTGGCAAATTCTAAGCCTTCAGGGCACTCTTAGCTAAGCACTAAAGTCACTTAGTACAATCTCAGAGCTCTGAAAAATGCTGGAGTTTACACTCCTGGAAAAGCTAGCCCTATGTAGCACTTTGTGATACAAGGGATATTCTTGTACCCTCATGAAAACTGACAAGCATGTGATTATTACTTTCAGAAAAGGCAGTGTTCACTTGACAAGGAACAAAATATATGCAGTTAGGTACAGGGATATAATGGGGTGGGGGTTGGAAGACCTTGTTGGGTGCCAAAAGGTAAGTAATCTTAGAGGATGTAAGCAGATGACTGACATTAAGTATGAAATATACCTTTTTCCAGCCATAAACTGTAGGTGGCACCATTTTTACACAGACATAAGAAACCATTAGTATCTCAGTAAATGCCTTTGTAGGCAGAATTTGGGATGATCCCAGTCCGTAGGAGTTTGTCACAGAATGGACACATAAGGTCAAATAAATGTTGGTTACACAGGTCAAGAGAGAATGATGAGGACCAAGCAGAAGCACATCAATCACTGCACTGAGGGCCTGAAGATGGGTCAAATCCAATTACCTGCAGCAGGTAAAAAGAGAGAAAGCTGGGGCAGGAGCTTGGGGAAATACTTGTAGCACAGAGTTTAAGGATTATCAAGAACAAGTTGCGAAGGATTTTTGTTTTTTGTTGGAAACAAATCCCTCCTCCTGTTAAAAAAAGAAACAGAGGGAAAGAAAGCATGAATAAGCAGCATCAGGGAATTATCAACATGCCTCTTGAAGCAGCCAGCAATAAGTGGATTTTGTTTACAACTCTACACCTTAAAGAATGGGTAAATCTTGCAGAAAAGGTCACAGAAAAGGAGTGAATGAAGTAAGCACATAAAAGAAAATAGTGTGGTGTAGTGGTGAGAATGTTAGACTCGGATTTCTGAGATTCAAATTCCGCATTCATGGGTTGACCTTCGACCGATCACTCTCAGCTTCCTCTATCTCTCAGGGCGGCTATGAGGAAAAATGTGGAGGAGAAGAAACCTCTATTGAGGGCCTTGAGCTCACTGACGGAAAGGTAGGATTTAGATAGAATGATCAGTGATCAAATGAATGAGTGAATATATATATATATATATATATATATATATATATATATATATTTCACATTGTGAGAAAAATCATATGGTAGATACATGTGGTATTATGTTTGGTATTTTCATCAAGATTACAGCTTGAAAGGGTTGACATCACCCTTTTATTCCTAGTCACATTTCATATAAAATAGCACACTCCAGATTCTAGCCCAGGAAAATGCAATTTCACATTGGCATTTTGTGTGTGTGTGTGTGTTTGTATGGGAGTGGGGGAGAATGAGATAGAGACAGGTGTAGGGGAAATTTGTTATGTCACCTATTCCAGGTAGTGAACTGCATAAGCTTTTATTATCTATGTCAATAAACGTTAGTTCACATTAAGCACTCAGGTTAACAGTAGCTAGTTGACAAGTGACTGTACACCTCTCTGGCATATCCTAATCAGTTCATTCCAGAATACTTGTGGATACTTGATGGGGTAACAAAAGGAAAGTGGACCCTTACGGCTTTCTAGGCAACAGACAACTAATACACATTACAATGATAGCTAAACACTTGAAGGGCTCTCTGGAAATGCAGTTTTTCCTTTTAAAAATGGGAGCCACTAATGTCAAGCGGGCCAAATTGTAGCAGGGTTGGCTAACCTATGGCAAATTCATCAGTCACCACAAAATCCAACAGAGTTTAGTGGGATGTACGCAATGCTAAATGTGTTAAGATTAAAGCCTTAGACTGCCAAAGCTATCACGAACCTCCCTCCAGTCAGATAAGAAGGATCAAAACATTCCTAGTTTAATGGCTTTCAGGAAATCTACTGGAGAGCAGCATTGTTTTTCACAGAACTAATGCACAACACTAAACAGAGCTTTTCATCTTCAACATGCCGTGCAAACATGAATTAATTAATCCACACAGTATCCCTCTGAGAAAGTCACAGAAAATTCCTTTCCTTCCCTCCTGTTTCTGTTCAAGGATGCGTTTACACATTTGTTGCAAGCAAGAGCCAAAAGTAAATTATATTTCCCCAAATCTGTCTGTCTCATGTTATGATCTTACACTGCACTTCATCCTCATTTGTTGTGCCTCTGGGGGAGCAGAAAGTGTGTGTGACACTTAATTTAACAAATGTAAGCCAGCAATCTAGCACTTGCTTAAAGCTAATTGAAATCAATGGACTTAAGTATTCCTATTTCTATGCTGGGCTTTGACCTAAATATCCACATGATTTTTATAAGAGAGGGCAAGTAATAAAAGACCTGTTCCAGAACAAATAATATGTCCGGAAGTTCTGTGGTTAGCAAGAGCAATTTCATATGGGAAATCTCTTTTATCAAAGGTCTCTTAACAGGCTTTTTGTTATGCAGATTCAGAGACTAATACACCTCTCTGGTTGCAATCTGTAGCCATGTTAGTCTGTTTCAGCATGAAAAGATATAAAGTGGAGCCCACAAAACCTTATGCTAAAATTTTCTTTTCCTTAATTAGCTTCAATAGTGGGGAAAGATTCTTTTATATCTTTTTACACCTGAAAGTAGTGTCCATTGAATTTAGTGAGGCTTACTTCTGAGTAGAATGTCTAGTGTTGGAATGAACATTTCTGTTTCGACAGATAGGAGAAATACGCTGAAAAATACATTTTAATATCCTGCTTAGCTTAGTCATGCTGTGAGTGGTAAAATGCTTAAGTTAAATTGGTTAAGTTAAACTGATGACCTTACAAACAAGCCTTCAAAAAGGGGATGATGATGAATCGACTGACCGCCATGGTGCCACAATGATATCAAATTTATCCACCATCTTCATTAACCTTCATTAACAAGTTAATAACTACCTTTCACAGAGGGCCACTGTGCTGCAGTGACCTGAATATTTGACGGGACTAGATCTGGTTTCATGACACTATGGTAAGTCACGGTCTCAGCAGGCTTATTTTCAGGGTGGTGTACATGTAGTGGGGGTGGGAGAAGACCCATACAACTAACATCTGGCTCATTGAAGGCAGGCACACTATGCAGCAAGGCAAAAATATTCTTGTTTAAGCAAGCTTTTTAATGTTTAATCAGGAAGTTTTTAATAAAGATGTTTGCTTTACCTGTTTTTAACTTTGTATGATGTTTATCCGTTTTATAGTGTTTTCATGGTATTTTTAAACTAGTTTTAACCTTTTGTAAATGTGTTAATGTCTTTATGGAAGCCACCTTGGGTCCTGGTTTGTGAGAAAGGTGGACTATAAATAATAAATAAACTGACTGGCTGACCGAGTGCAATAAAATTTCATCGAGAGCCATCACATAGGACCTCTACTCTCCTTTCGTAAGGGTAAATATACTATCACTGGATTCAGACAATTCAGTGTCACATGGTTGCATATCTTTACCGTTTTATCATCCTATCACCATGTAGAGTGGGCAACAGAGCTTCTCTTCTCTGTTATGTGTTGTATTTCAACTCCTGTAATCCCTCACAATTGACTATTCTGCTTTGGGCTGATGAGTTCATTAAGAACATGTGGAGAAGCAAGAGTGCCCATCCCTTCTATAAATGAAGGCTTTTAGAAATCACCATAGATTTCTAAATTCATCGTAGACAATATAACACTGGAAAAGCACTGGCTGTCACATACAAATTCCTTAACATCTTTTGTTTCAGCCACTCCTGAAACCTTCAATGCTCCTGAAGAGCAAATAATAAATAAATCCACAGTAGCTACTTTCTTTTTCAAATAAGGTGTAGTATTTTATATTTTACAAAAATGGAAATTGATTTTTGATCACTTCCAGTTTCACAGGGAAAGGGAGCTGGTGTATTGGTCCTAGAGGTGGAAAATGACTCCCAAGATGCTGAGTTTGTCCAAACCAGCAAAGACCTCGGTGAGCGCACTGGTCCATTGCAGATACACTGGTCTGGTTTGGTCTAGTCGACCAATGCTCATAATCTGATACTGTTCTATGATCCATCAATTCATTATCTGGATCATTTCCTTCCTTGCTTTTAGGAGCAATAAAACAATAGACATTGAAATGTAAAGTTCTCTGAAGATGCCAGCCACAGATGCTGGCGAAACGTCAGAAGAAACTCTGCTAGAACATGGCCACAAGCCCGAAAACCCCACAAAAAACTAGACATTGAAATGCTCAAGATTTCCATACCTGAGCCAGGTAATCAGAATGGGGACTAGGATTGAACAAAGCTATAAAGAATTAGACAAGAGCCTCATGTAAAGCTGTATCATTGAATCTGAAGTTTAGGATTGCTCATGCCATCATTTTCCCATTTCTTGTAGATTCTGAAAGTTATATAGTGAAGAAATCTTAGAGAAAAAACCCAGCTCATTTGAATATGTGGAAAGGTTTTATTGGATACGTTCATTGTCCAACAAGACAAATGTATGGGTTAGAGGCAATCCCTAGAAGACAAGATGACTAAACAGAGATTCATACGGGCCATATCATGGAAGACATGACTCCTATCAAAGACAAAGACCATGCGGTAACCAGAGAAGTAGGAAAAGATTTTTTTTTACACATTCCAGAGGATAGAATCAGTCAAGGAACCATGAGATTGTAACTAGGAAGGGTGTTGATGATAGGGTCTTGGCAGGTCTTCACATAGGGTTGCCATAAGCAAGTTGGCTTGATGGCAGAACAACAAAAAAAGCACGTAAGGTAAAGTAGGAATTGTTTAAATGCCTAGGCTCTCAACAGTGTAAGTGATATTTGTGGGGTGGGTGGGCAAGAGACAGAAAGATTCTGAAGAAAGTAGAACATCCTCTCAGCCAGTCAATTAGGGGAGTCTCTGGAAGTCTGAAGTCAAGTGTTCTCTGACACAACAGGAATGGGGGGGGGGGGGCGGATACAGCTGAATAAGTGAATCAGCAGATATTGAAGATTCCTTCCACTTGGGCAGGGCCTTTCTGGATACTGCTGTATCTGTTGAGTTTCCCTTACAGCCTGCCCACATGGAGTGCTTCTTTCCTCAAGAAGCCAGCAGGCCATGAGGGTGCTCTGAACTAACATGGGAGGTTCTGATAAGGATTTGGGAGAGGGGTATTCAACAAAAAGTCTTCCTGTCTCTTCTGGCTGGAATATTTGAAAATTTGGCTCGGAGTTCTCTCTCTGACAGAAGCAAACTCAGACCAATGGTCCCCAAACTTTGTTCTGAAGGAATTTTGGACTTCAGCTACCAGAATCCAGATATTGGCCAACATGGCGAGGCTTCTGGAGCTGAGTCCACAAATCTCTAAGAGACTGCGCCTAGATTTGGTTCCCAGAGTTGGACTTGAACTCGCAGATTCCTGACTGTGACCAACTGGCTGGCTTCTGGGAGTTTGAAGTCCAAAAACACTGGAAGCCTATAGTTTGTGAACCCTTTCTAGATCAGTGGTCCCAAACTGTGCCCTTAAGAGATTTTGGACTTCAGCTCCCAGAAGCCACAACTAGTTGGCCAGTAATGAGATTCTGGAGCTGAAGTCCAAAACCTTAAAGACCATAGTCGGGGATGGCTCTAAACCCAGCCCTGTGATGTTATCTTGTTGTTAGTCCTAAGTAAAATAGACCTGTTGAATTAATTGTTAATTGTGAGTCACCAGTATGTAAATCCCATGGATCTTCAATACTCTACTGTAGTTGGATCTAATTTTTTTTAAAAAACAAATTGAACATTAATAACTACAAAATAGTATAGGAACTACAACCCAGGGAAACATGAGAGAGCCAACGTACAGGAAAGAGAAAGGGATGTGGCAGAGTAGGTCTGGAAGGGAGAGAAAGAAGAGGAGAGCCAAATTAAATTAAGGCAAATCATTGCATCCATGTTCAAGGTAAAATATAGAGTTTCTGTTGTTCTTGAGTTTTCTTATTCTTCCTGGCACATGTTGTTTTCCCTCAGCTTGTATCATGTCACAGGAGTGCAAAGTTCCTTCCATAATATGGCATAAATATCAGGTGGAAATTGGACTATAAGAACATCTTCCAAAGTGCATTTGGCCTGGTGGTTTCAGAAGTGTGGCCTTCGTTGGCATATTCAGTAAGGTGAATAAATATTGCAACGAAGCTGTCAAAAGTGTCTATTCCATTTATTTTTCTCATCTTAGAGCTATCTACAGAAGGAGAAAGGCACATCTAATCTGCACTGCAGAAAAGTGCAGTTGCACCACATACACTGCGTTACTTCATCCTATGGAATCTTGGGATTTGTATTGTATGGTACAGAGCTCTCAAAGAAGGATAATATCTCACAAAGACAAACCCCAGAATTTCATAGCACTGAGTCATGCCAGTTAAGTGGTGTCAAACTGGCATTATTCTGCAATGCAGAACAGACCACAGACAGTCCTTTTGTTTCCTATTGATTCTGCACCGCAGATTCTACCACCACGGCTGAAAATATCAGATGCTTTTCCAAAAGCAAACTTGATTTTCCATTATATATAAGGACACAATTTTACTACATCACATGTACATAAGGAACTTGGCATCCAAGGATTTTGGTATCCGCAGTGTGTGTATGTGTTTGTGTGCCCATGTCCGTCGTGAACCAACTCCAGCACATACCAAGGGCACACAGGAGTCCACAGGGTTTTTATTGAAGTCCCAAGATTTCCATTTGCTAAACATTCCCATTTTGCAGCCATCAAAAGGATAATGATTAAAATCCTTGTGTGTCAGCTGAGCTGTGTTACTCCTGAACACTGCCAGTATAGAGCTGACCTAACAATAATTTCTAGGCTTTATTTCTATTTAAGTCAGAGAATACTAATAGTGGAAGACAATGCATGTCAACATCTTGGAAATTGTCCATTGTGATTTCTTGGATTGAACATCTCTTTTTCTTATGCTCAAAGGTAGAAGGAATTTCTAGCATGAGCAAGGCCAACAAGTAACTTTTTTCTATATCTGGTTATGGAGTGTAGAAGATGTTTCTGAAACAGCTTTTATAATGGGTTTCTTAATAACATAAAAATAAATTATTCAGCTCCATATTATTCAAATACACGATGTTCATATATAATATATATATATATATATATATATTATCACATACTTTCCCTAATCTACAGCTGATCCTTGTTACACTGATAATTAGTTTATAATTAAAAATAAAATGATTCTAACAGAGGAAATTGTTTGCAGAGAGGGTGAATTGATTTTTTTGTATTTGTTGAGAAGTTCACGAATTTATTTAAAAAAGCAATCAACCAGAGAAGGCTTCCAGTTCTGAAATGGCACATTAAAGATTAACCCTCTACCAAAGACCAAAACACCTTTCCTTGCAAAGCAATTTGTGTTTATTTTAATTATGATTTGACATCATTAAAATAGATGCAACCTTGCTCAACATATGGTCAGATCATGCATACTTATATGGAAGTTTGTATAACAGTAATGAATTGGAATGGAGTGTTATTTAGTGGATTTTGTCACTATTCAAAAGACCCCCCCCCCGCCCAAGAACTGTAACCTAAAATTCTTTAGATGTAAGCCTGGGGCAGGAACCGTCTGACTAAAAAATGATGTAACAGCGCTGTCTAAACTTACACGCTTTATAAATAAAGGTAAAATAAATAATAAAACACAGGACACTAGTGACTACATGAGCAAAATTCAGACGTAGAGTATTTATTAGTCTGGAATATCAGTATGCAAAGGGATTTGTAGCATTTTTGAAACGAACTGACCAAAGACATTGTAGCATAAGCTTTCAAGACTTGGTCTACTTCTCAGATACATGGATGCGGACTCCTGAGGAAGCAGACCAAGTCTACAAAGCGAGGCTACAACTGTTTAGCCACAGTTAGTGTCAAAGGTCTACAAGACCTTTTACATACCATGGCTGAGTAAGTTGTCCTAGTTTTGAAAACACTTTTAATTTTGCTTGAAAAAAAATTGTCCCTTAATTGAGACCCCCAAAATCTGAACCTGATAAAATCTTTGCTCTGTTTAGCAAGACTCAAGTGGGCTTTTTTCAAACCTATTCTGAGTAGCATTTGTGTTTGGCAATAGAAAAACAATTATCTCTGTCACAGGACCAGTTTTTATATTTTGGGGGGTTGTCATAACAGCCACAATGAGTAAATTACTGGAATGGCCTACATGAAAGGTGTGGTAGTAAAATATACGAATCAAGCATACTTGATTTTCCCGGAAAATGATAACCATCCATTTTGAAGCAAGCCCTCCCTCCAGTCCATCTGCCTTGGCCAGGCTCGGAGGTTAGAGGACGCTGGACTCTACCTTTCCCTCCACCACTCCCTTCTCCTCTGTGTCATGTCTTTTAGATTGTAAGCCCGAGGGCAGGGAATCATCTAACTAAAAGATTGATGTACAGCGCTGTGTAAATTTACAGCGCTCATAAATAAAGGTTAATAATAATAATAATATCTCCAGCCTACATGATCCAGCAGATCAACAAACCCAGTCATCTTGATATCATTAGACCACTCTTCTCCAAATTTTCCCTACCTTTTGGGGTGGGGTGGGGTGGGGTGGAGAGTGCAGAAATATACACATTTTCTACACAAGCTGAGTGAACGAATACATTTGTACATGACTTTCTTCTCCTTTTTTTTTCTTATCTGCACTATTTAATCATCAGCCAGCGACATACCTCCATATTTCACAAATGAAAACTGGGATGTGTGTGTCAAGGCAACATTAGAGTTGGTCAAGATGGCAAAATGTATAATGAGGAGAAAACATAAGCTAGGAGAGGCTTCAGCAGTTTGCTTCCCTCTCCTCCCTCCCTCCCTTAGCCTACTGGGAAGGGCAAATTTAATTCCTCCTTTACCCCTCTCTACAGCTGAGTTAACTGGTGCAAACTCGGGCTCATTCACACTACCAAAAAAATCGTTCTGAAACCGATTCAATCACGTGAAGTTCCTACTCACCCGAATCTCACACAAGCGAATCCAGGGCTGCACACCGTTCCTAAATGGCCCCTAGCGCGGGTTTTGAAATCGGCGCAAATACCTTTCTTTTTAAAACCACCCGGGTCCTGGGATGAGAACTTTGGCCTCGATCACATCAGGCAAATTGAGGGAGGGATTTAGTCAGAGGTGGGCAAAGGGCAAGGTTCCTCCCCTCATTGGAGGGGAGGAGGGAGAGAAAGAGCCTGGGCAGAAGGGCTGCTGTGGGGCAAGGCAGGCAGGGCTCCCTGGCGCCGGGAGGAAGGGGATGCCTCCTCCTCCTCCTCCTCCTCCTCCCTCTGGCCCCTGCCCTGCTCCCTCCGGGGCCATTCAAGGCCGCCTCTCGCGGGGGACTTGGCCAACCCAGGAGGGCACATGCATGCCCACGGAGGCAAGCTCTTCCAGCCTGGAGCCTGGCACCCAGAGAGGGGCTCCCCTGAGAGCCAGCCTGGCAGCCAGGGGATGGCGGGAGGAGGAGGAGGAGGGTCGCGGCCAGGCAGCAGCAGGCCCCAGCAGCTGAAGCAGGGAGAGAGATTCCTCTCTCTCTCTCCTCCTCTCTCTCTCTCTCTCTCTCTCTCTCTTGTGTGTGTGTGTAGGAAAAGGGGGTGGTCTACTTCCCGCTCCCGCCGCCCCATTTCTCTTCTCCTCACGATCCAAGGCTGGAAGGGATCCCCAAGGGACATCCAGTCCAACCCCCAATCAAACAACAACCCCCCTTTTCAAGCAGCCTCTTTGACCATTATCGCATTTTTTTGACCATTTATGCGCATTTTTGGGGGGTGACATGTCGTGTGCTTGCTTGTGCTTTATTTCCTCTTGCTCCTGGATTATTAATTATTATTATTTTTATTGTTTATTGTTAATGTTACTGTTATATGCGGATGCTCAGTCAGAATGGCCTGCACTGCATTTCCCCTTTATTCCTTGATTCCATGGGTTAAGCATCCCTGCCCCTCATCGGAGGGAGAGAGAGGAGGAAAGAGCCCAAAGGTGGATGCTAAGGGTGACAGGTGGCAAAAGGGGGGGGCTGGGCTGCATAGGGCTGGGGGTGGGGGGGGAGATGGGAAAGTGAGGGAGGAGAGAGGAAGAGGAAGAGGAAGGATTGCCCAGGCGGGGGGATGTAGGGAAATGGATGCAGCAGAAGCATTTATACGCATTTTTGACCATTTATGCCATTTTTTTTTGGGGGTGACATGCTGTGGCTGCTTGTCTTTATTTCCTCTTGCTCTGTGATTATTATTATTATTATTATCATTATTATTATGCGCTGCATTTCCCATTTATTCCCAATGATTCCATTAGGTCACTTTCTCTCTCAGCCTCAGTGGAAGGCAATGGCAAATGTAAGCAGGAGAAAGGGGTCAGTTCAGCAGAGGGGGAAGCTACAGGTTGCAAAAAACCTCACTTACAATCATGTTACATTTTTAAACATTTTTTGGAGCAAAGGGAAAGCTACAAAGGTTTTGCTTTTAAAAGCATAAAAAAATGCATTACAATCCATCCTTTTGCCTGGGACAGGGGCAGTATCTGACTCAATGCCCACAGTGTTTATAAAAAATTAACCCTGTGCCTGCCTCTTTAAAAAAAGGGAGGAGGGGGAGGACACTTTCCGATGCCCTGCAAAACGTCACCATGACAATCCTTGATTGACAGCGCCACCTCGCGCGACACGAATGCATCGATTTAAACAGAATGCATTCGAATTTCAAATTTGTAGTGGCACGCATGCTAACGGAGCGATTGGGGGAGGGGCATCCGGATCACCCAGTTCCCTCCACGTTTTTAGGCCAATCTGAAGGGCCCAGTTTTGCAATTTGCAGCAACTGAAGTATGCTGAGGACAAAGAGTGAAAGGGGAAAAGGAGAGAGAAACCAGGACACTTTAAAAGTAGATGAAAACGTAGGGTGGCAGAAGATCAGTTGGGACTGTCTGGCCAAATTGTGACAGTTGAAGAATATGCACTACTTTAAAAATACTTCAGATTTCCCACAGACATATATGTAAATATTTCAATATTTTAAGAAGTGGAATCCTTTCAACGACCCAGATTACAATGGGCAGCAGCCCTTTGCACAACAAAAAAATCTTGTACCACTGGATTCTATAGTGGATTTTACTGGCCTTTACATGTAGGTGGGCATGGGGAAGTGACTAGAACTGGTCTGGTTCTTTCCAGTACTGAGATCTATGTCTACACACTAATATCTCATATTCATTGTTTATTTTTGAAATGTATTCATGTATCATCAAATGGTTTCTTTGGTATGGGCTGAGAAAGAAACCTTGAAAAGTATTTTTGCCTACAGTACCCAGAATCCCCAGCCAGCATGGGATTCTGGGAATTTAGTCCCTCAGAATAAGTTTCTAAGCTCTCTTTAAAAGTTGTGGAAATGATGCATTGATCTTTCCTGTTTCAACGTGGCCATTCTGTCTAGGAATCCTGGGAGTTTACTCCTCCATCGCTTTCCACTTCTTGTGTGTGGAGTGTTGGGGCTTGATCCTTTTGAATCAATAGCATTTTAAAGAGACACTTATCTGAGGCCATTCACCTCCCTGACAGAAATGATTAGCAATTGGATTGCTCGTTCGGTTCTGTGCTATGGGGCTTTCAGTTTGATTTTGCTCAAGACCCCCAGAAGATCTGAGTGAGCTGATTACAGCCAAAATTATTTCAATTGACAGCCAATGTATTTTGAATTGTACTTGTACTCAATTTAGCAGGCCTACAGATACAGCTACAGCCTTTGCAGGTCGATAGAGGAAATACTGAATACATCTGAAGCATGCAAATTACTCTTGGAGGAATGGCGGTGAGAGAGCAATGAAATCAGACAGGGAGTGGGATATTTACATTAAACTGACTGATGTTCAACAGGAAATTCTTGCCGTTTATACTGACCAGCTTTGGAAAAAAAACATAATTTTTATGACACCTTCAATAAGGCTTTCAAAAGTACACACTTTGTAGAATACAAATGATCACTTAGAGTAGTGATTTGTATCCCTTGGAATGAAAATGAGCACCCAGCTGATTTGTGCTTATTTGTACCTGCCATTCCTGGCAGTTACACTTCCACATCAGCTTCAACTAAAAGCTCCAAATGGAAGAAACTATGTTTCTGAAGTCGTGTTCAAGCACAGAACTCATCATTTTAAAGCAAATTCCCAGCATTAAAAACCACACTTGGTGAAATACATTATTTACTTTTCCACTTTGGGGGTGGAGGGGGCCATCCTTATCAGAGGAAAACTTTTAACCGCGCTGAACATTTGACATTTTCAAAGGTAGTGTGTCTGGTGCGTTGTCATAAATAACATCTTCAGGGAGAGTACAATGGGACTCAGATCTGAGCAGAAGGGCTGAAACAGCCACAGTAGCAACAACAAAATCACCTCCACTCAAGGACAAGCATAAAGAGGCATTTTATCAAAATAAACCTTTCCGCAGCTTTCCCTAGTAACAGAAGTTGGGGGGGGAGGGGGAGATTTATCCGCACCACTGGGGATCAAATCACCTGCCACTGTTCTGAAGGGTCCCATCAATAAAATTGACATGTTGCTGATTGCCATTAAATCACCACTGTGGTCTTGAATTGTCTCATCAGATCAGATGACTTCTTCTCTCCCCACTCCCACCTCCTGCCAACATGTGGGATGGCAAAAACTTTTTTCACACATTTTTTATGGAAGCCTCTTTCTGGGAAATTATGGCTTTTTACAGGCTGCCAAAATAAAGCTGCTTCGGGTCTCTTTGGAGGTATGCTATTAAATGCATGAGTCCTAAGAGTCGGGAGGTTGCGCCAAAGCCACACTCCATTCCTAAGCACTGGGTGCAGCTTTGGTGCAGCTTCCGGATTCTTAGGATGCAGGCATCATTTAAACAGCATACCTCCAAAGAGACCCGAACGGCTTTATTTTGGCAGTCTGTAACAGGCTGTTTCAGCAATGACCTGACTGTTGTTGTTGCTATATTTTTCTCTCCCTGTCCTCAGTGAGCTCATGGTAACATAGGTGGCTCTCCTCTCCACTTCACTTTAACAACCTGGTGTGACAGCTTAAGCTGAGAATGATTGTTTCATCAGACGCTCAGTCAGATCTGGAACCTGGATTCCCCTAGTCCTATTCCTAGGTTCCATTCAGACATACTGAAGGAGGGCAGGTTCTTGTTTCATTAAAAGCTGAACTAAATGGGAGCTTATTGAAATAGAAATATTGAGGACTAGGATGGTTCTTGGGGTGCATGTTTCATCAGTATGTAATTCACATTGGCCGTAACAGTGATGAAGGATGGTATAAGTTGTAGTTAATTGAAGGCCAACAAGTTTCCTTTCACTATGATAATGGCACCAAGAAAATAGAATGACCTCTAGACAACACAAAAACGTTCGAGCCAGTAGTCCAAGGGAGAGGGAACTTATAAGCCTCAACATATTGTAGGACTCCACCAGTCCCAGCCAGCTTGACAAGAGTTCCGGGGTGATGGAACATCTAGCCTAGCAAAATCTAGAGGGCCATAAGGTATCTACCTCTGATGTAGCCAATGCCAAAGCAGGCTTACTTGATACAAATTAGAGACATCAGATTGGACCAGCGTATATGGTAATTATGGTCTTGTATGACTGGTAAACTGTGTTGCATTCTATAAGATTTGACTGACTTTAGGGAATCTGGGTTTGAACCACTGCCCATCACCACAGTCCACTAGATTACCTTGAAACTTTTCACAATTACTTAAACTACTATGAAGTCCAGGCTTCTCATAAGGATAAGGTCAGATATCCCACATGATCTGAGCTGTTGGAGGAGGAGGAAGATACAAATGTAATAAATGAACAAATGTGTAGTATTGAGAAGTCTATTTTCAGAGCCATATTGTTTCTGAAGAAGGCTTTTGATGGGACATTTCTTTGGCACAATGAGTATGTCCATGAAGAGAAGAAAGTTTTAGAGTAATATGCCTTTAAATATTTTGATTGACAGATGACATGTATTCTGTGAGATAGCCACTGACTGCTGAGTCATGAGCACACAGCATGATGCAAAGTTGCATCATGCTATGTGGCACTGAATGATGACTCACAGCCAACACTTTATATAAGTGGGACAGGACACTGGTCACATGTTCTGTTGTCTGTTGTGAGTTGAGAGTTATTGTTGAAGCATCAGATTGTTGCTGTGAGCTAGTGTGGATCAGTTTGGAGCTGGAGATCAGATGTTGGAGTTGATGGGAAGTTAGAGAAGAATGTGTATATATGTACTGTATAATATTGTACACTTTGCAACCTAAAGATAAAAGCCTCCAGAACCTTGGATGAATCAACTGTCTGAGTTTTTCTTTTACATGTGAAAAATGGTTAGTGCACTGCCAACACCAATAACTGTGGATTTTTGTTTTTGTACTCTGCTGTGTATATTGTTATGGCTGTAGCTGGGTGATTTCCCCCCAGACTGTGCCAGGAGTTTAGGCCTTTATCCTATCTTTATAGGTCAGCCTCTCTCCATGGCCATTCCCTCTTGCCCATTTTTTTTCTAGGGACAGAAAGATCACAATTGAAGGGCAGATAGATACATATAGATTTTAAAATTGGTATTATGTAGACAGGCATAATTCCATGTTTAGTCATTTGTAGGGCTTTTCATCTTGTGTTTCCATGATGTGTTTCCATTTTTATCTGCTTTGATTGTTACACGAGGTTTTGTTTCAGATTCACTATAGAACCAACACTTGGATTATGTTGCTTTTGCTATACACACTCTAAGGAATTAATCCTTCCCTTTGGTGCTTGAATTCTCATGAATCATTGTCTGACAGATGTCTTAATGGCATATCATATACACACAAAGATAGCAGCTGTGCTTTATTTTGACATCTAAATCTGGTACTTTTTGTTTTACATTTAAAAATTTGGGAGGGGGGTTGTATATCAAATCTGTACATAGACTTTAGTCCAATGCAATTTTGCCATTGACTAAAAGGATGACACTGATAAACGATGGCCATGATCCCACATGGTCTGCAACTGAACTATGACATTGTAATGCCCACAACTTATGCTTGGCCAGAAGTTTTTCCCTCCACCTTGAGAGGGAATTACAAGCTTCCAATTGTCAAGCACATGTGGGTTTGAATTGGAAGCTGAGGAAACAATCAGTCAGGTCTGGTCTTGGAAGGGCGTTTATTTAGAAGAATAAAGAAATAAAGAAATAAAGGCATACACTCACCATTCCACTCTCTAGTTCCCAACAAGTAAATATCCCAACAAATAAGTAACAAAGGCAAGAGAAAACAGAGAAGCCATCACACTCTCTAGCTTAAGCTGTCAGACCGAGGGAAACCAGACACAAGGGCGGGGTACAGACCGCCAAATAGTACGTATACAATATGTACTAGGGTTAGGAAGGGGCGGTGCTTCCGCACCCCCTAACCCTAGTACGTATTGAATACGTACAAGATGGCGGCGCCCTGTTCATACGGGCGCCGCCATCTTTACGTATTGGACGCTGAGCATCCGTACGTGTCGCAGCCTTTATGACGTAGCGAGTGTGCCCCTGGCGCCTCGCTACGTCACAAACGTGACTCAAAAAGAAGCTCCATTTTGGAGCTTCGTTTTCGGTCCGCGCGGGAGCTGCGCCGTCTGAAGGCTCCGGCTCCCCCGCGGACCTACTGGTGGCGGCGGCAGACCGCCGCAAAGCGGCGGTCTGTACCCCGCCAAGGTGTCTCTGCCCATTCTAGAGGCAGAGATCCCCCCCTCCATACACACACGCACTCAGCCAAGCCTGTGAGATAAGATGCATAGCAGAACATTCACACACGCACAGAGTGCAGGGTCCCAATCCCTTGTCGGCTAGCCTCTTATATAGTGTAACATTCAGCACGACTTAACAGAGATGATGTCATCCTGTATCTCCTGATCTGCACCAAGAAGAGGAGGAAGGAGGCGTCTCAGCTAATGGTTTAACAACCTCCAGGTACAGGGCTGGGACTTGACTATCTTCCTTGACCTTGGGATGTTCCTCTCTTCTCCGCTGCCAGATAGGACACAAAGAACTTTAACTGATCTATTCTCACAGCTGGATACATGCATTCTAAGAACAAACGGTAGCCTGCACCAATGTACCATTAGAGCTATAAATCCCAGGGCTATACAGGCATGATAGGCAAACATATTAGTGAATTGCAATACTTCATAATGGGACATTGTGGAAGTTGTCCCATAGTACAATGGAGCACTGAGAAAATTGGGGACATTTTTTTGTCTGGGTGTCTTTACTTCCAACTGCAGGAAAAGATGAAGAACTGCAGGTGGATAGACTTAATCAAGGAAACGATGGTCCTGGGTCTATAAGACATGAGCACATGATGTCTTGGAGATAGGGATGTGATGATAATTCATTTCTGCTCACGAAACTTAAACCCTCCCTCCTTTGCATGCCTGAACCGTTGCTGGGGAGAGCAAGTCTTCTGAACTCTGAGTCTGTGTTAAGAGAATTCCCCTCCCTGTGAGCCAATTCAGGCACATAAAGGAGGGAGGGACATTTCCTTGGTGATTCAGCAGCGTTCTAGGCTTTCACATACAGGGGCTTGTTTTCCCTTTTAGCTCCATTTAGAGGATGATTTTGCAGTGATGCAGGTAAGTGTGAAAATCTTCATTATGTTTGTACTTGTACTTTTCCCAGGGTTGCACAGTGGTGCCAAGTGAATACATGAATTCTAAAGTGGCACAGACTGGAAGGGAGACATTGGCTGCCATTCTATATCACAGTTGCAGATTCATAACCTAGAGTTACTGCTCCATATTGAATAACACTTGCTGTTGCCGTTAACTGTTGTCAAGTCAACTTTGATATATGGTGACCCCATGAATGAGAGACCTCCAAGGGTGACTTTCCTTTTGCTTCTGGGAATATCCATAGCTGAACATCCTTCCAGATTGAGTTCAGTTGTATCATTAGCCAGAGTGCTACTCCAGTATTTCTACTTCAATAAGCTCTCCGAGAAGCTACATGCTTTACTCTTTAGGGAAGTTTAGGTACTTTTAACAAGCCAATGTGATGCAGGTTTGAATCCCAACTCACTGGGTGATCTTGGGCCAGTCACACTATCACAGCCTCAAAGGAAAGCAAGGGCAAACCCTGTCTGAATAAACCTTGTCCAGAAATCCCCGTGATAGGATCTCCATAAGGAAGAAATGACTTGATGACACATAACAAAAAGGCACTTTTAATGCATAGTAATAACAGTGGTAGAGCAACATTTTTTAAAAAAAGATTTCAGAGAAGCATCATAAATTTCAGATGGTTTTCTTAAGGAAGGAATCTTCAGAGTTGGTTTTTCCAGTTCCTTCCTTTGAAATCTATCTTACAGCACCTGGTATTCCTTGGCAGTCACCCATCCAATTACTAACCAGAGCTGAACCTGCTTAACTTCCAAGATGAGACAGAATCTGGTGCCTTTAGGGTATTTAGGCATATTTATCAATTACTGCCCTTAATAATCCACATCTGTTTCCATGTGTTTTCAAATAAATAGTTGGGGAGAGAAGGGATAAAGATTTAATGTAAAATAATATGCAAAATCCCGTTTATTTATTTTTAAAAGTTTATTTTAGCTTTTAAGGCTCATTATTTTACAAATTTTGCTTTCTATAATAAAAAGAGCTATTTTTCCATTCAGCTCAATAGCAGCTGGATTTAATTAGGCTTTTCAAATATTTACCTCATCCAAACCATTGAAATTCCTTGGCACTGCTCTGTGCCAGAATTTTGTTGTTTTTGTTTGCTTCCCTTTCAATCATTTCTTTTTCTCCAGAGGTAAACAAGCTTCTTTTTTCCCCTCCATTAGTTTTCTTGCAAATAGGAAGGTTTGATGTGGGCTTCCCCCTCATTTTACTTTCATAAACCTTCAACCACTCCTGCAGTTTCATTTTCCTCTATCTCTACCGCCCTTGTGTTTCTCTTTTACAGTACAGTTATGTCTGTTAATTGGATACTGTTTTTCACTTTCAGAGTATGCTACCTAGTGTAAATACTGCTGCCTCTTACTCAACTGAGCTGAGGACAACTTTGATTAATGCTTTGAGCTGTGCCTAAATGTAGCATACTTTTCTGATTTGGACAGGATAGATGCTTGGGGAAGATCAAAAAAGAGGAAAGTGTTATCATAGCACTATAGTTAATGTTAAATTATCTGAGGTTTTCAGTTAAATCTGACTGACTGCACCAGCAAAAATGGAGTATAATTTTAAATAATTTTGGCTTTCAGCTGCAAAACTGTCTCAAAAGATTGTACACATTTGTAAAAGAATCACTGATATCCTATATCAGCTACTCAAATATGAATGCCTAACTAAGGCAGGATACAGACCTCCCAAAAAGAGTGGTCTCCCGGTGCCCTGGTTTGCTCCGTGGGGAAGCTGCAGCCTCCAGACCTGCAAAAAATGGGTTCCTCTTACGGTGTGATTGTGATACCACAGTGCGCCAATGGCGCACTCACAGTGTCACAATGACGCTGGGAAATGCAGAAGTTAGGTGTCTGTCATGTCAAAATGGCGGTGCCCATGTGTACAGGGTGTCACCATTTTGATGCCCTCATCACATGTGAGGGGCGTCTGAAAGCGCCTCCCCTCGCATGTCACAACAGCGCCTCATAGCGCCCATCTGGAACAGGCCAATGAAACACCTTATGGCCTGACCCTCCAAGCTCACCTTACAGTCAACAGCTGCACTGAGTGAAGATCTGATCAGCTGCTGATTGGGAGGTAAAAAAATGGTTTTCTCATCCATCCTGCCAGCATGTTTGGCCATGACATGGGGGCTGTCACCTGGAGTAAGGAGGATGCCTATTTACTCAAAAAGGGCTCAAAAAGAAAAATACATGCTTAAAGTGATGAGTGCAAAACCTGTGCCTAGTGTGCAAAAGGGAAGGTGTGAACATGCCTGCTTTTAGCACTGATGATGACTCTTAGATGGTCTGGGGAGTTGAGACAACAGAGTTTCATACATGAGACAAAGCCAGTTAAGTATATATATTATTCTCTCAAATTTCAAAATGTAGGCTTATTTCTGGAAAGTGCACAATACTTTATTATGGGAGGTGTACCAATCTGAGTCATCTTGTCAGGTCTCCATTCACTGAAGTTAAATGTGACAGTTACGCACCGGTTGCTCTCCTGAACATATCAATGAAATAATTTCCTCATCAGCATGAAGGAGGGAAATCCCAGTTTGTACTTTAGAATGAGGCTTGACTTTTCTCAGGTGGACATGGATCCAGGCCCTCTTGCCCTATCCTTCCCAGCATACTTTCTTACAATGCATACAGACTCACTCTGGCATGAAGCAGCTCCCTGCAGTTTGCATCAAAATCTCACCATATCTATTGAGTATAACTCATAACAGAATGTCTAATATATTTAAAACATCAACTGCATGAATGATAACTAGGCAATCCATTCCCCACATCCTAAGGCCATGTCTGAAAGCTTAGTAGCTAAATGTAGGAATCAAGGCAAGTCACATTCAGCCTGATGAAAGTCTCCTATGTTATGCACATAAGCTGATAATAATGTCAGAGCTCACCAGAATGTCAGAGATCAAGAGAAAACCCAAGAGAAAACAACATGGTAGAACAGTCACCTGAAATAGTCATATGTGAGCGATTACAATTTCTGATAAATAACTGACAGAACATATACATTCATAAAGCATCATGACCCACAAAGAAATAATGCTGATGAAATTCATATGTTTGTCCTTGGCACCAGATAGTGAAATTAACCATGTTAGCATCTACTTGTTGCTTATACTATATTGTCCCACTCCTTAGCAAACCCAGGTACACATTCTTCCAGTTACATAGTAGTTCTTATAATAACCAGCAGAAATGGAAACAGACTGGTGCGTGGAGGAAACAATGAACCCATTTTTTTCAGTAGAACTAATAGAATGTCCCCATTTTCATTGGCTATAACCTGATGGAAAGCCTGCTGTTAAGTGACATTTGTAGAATGGTCCTGCTTCTTTGTTGCAGCCTGGAGCAATGGCTGTTAGGGAAGACATTTGAGAGAGGAGTTCAAAGGGGCTGGACTTTTAACAGAGCCAACCAAATGGCTTTGCTTCTCAAATTGGGCTTTGAAATGGGATGTCAGTGCATTAAGATGGCATCGGACCATGGGTTCTTCTTCCAAGAACAGAAGGGAGAGGTGATGTATGTATAAGAACAGACTGAATGCATGAGTTCATAGCATGACATTTTAGGAGATTGAAACCATTACATAACTACCAAGGCACTGGCATATGAATGGTTATGTTTGTTTATGAACAGGCTATCTGCAACAGTTTGCTGTAACAAAGGAAAACATAATATTTATTTATACAGTATTTTATTTATTTATATATAAGCCTGTGTGGTTACCCAGTGTTACCCACTCTGTCTTGCCTTGTAGACTGGTGTTGAAAGTGTTGGCCTTCTGATGTGTCTTACTTAAAAGAAAGGATGAGGTTGAGGCACAAAGCTACATTTAGATTTCTGCACACTAAAAGAAGCCATGATGTTGGACAGACACCAGAAGATATGCAAATGCCAATTAACAGAAGAAACAGCTTGTTAAAATAATAGATGAGAAAAGATGTGTACTGGCAGATACAACTGACTGGAAACAACTTCTCTTCGACCTACACTTGACGGGACATTACTGGTTTTGCAAATTAGCGTTCCTGATTAAATGTGCCAGAAAAATATTGTTGAGAAAGAAATGTGAGACATTTGGTGAGATGTGATCATTTGCTGAAGTTGATGAGGCTGAAGATGATAGCATTCTTTTAGAGAGGTAATGCAGAGCACAAGTAAGGATGTTATATTTAATGAAGATAAAATGCAGTGCACAGCAGTGGAAAGAACATGAGGAATGTGTTGACTTCAAGGTGATTAGACTGAGATCTAGCAAGAGGTACCATAATAAATGTCTCAGATTACAGCTTCTGCCTTTAAAATGTATATGGAAAAGAGAGGGGCATCACCTTTTAGGACCAGACAAAGTATCACAAAAGGCTGAGATCAGAAGTCCCTCAAGAATGCCTATTTAAAGACAATAAGTAACGTATCATCAACATGGTCAGTAGCAACCATGAAGGGGAGTGGGGAAAGTCTAGTTGCTGGACTCTCTCAGGCAGACATTTATATTGCCCATTTAAATGATAGTGATAGCTAAAGTCCAAGATAAGAAACAAAAAGACAAGAGCCTGTGTGTGAAGTTCCAGGTCAAGAACCCTGGACAAAGAACAAAGGCTGGCATTTCAGCTCCTTGGACAGGTCACATGGCTCAGCTTGTTCTAATGGATGTTTAGACTGAAAAGATTATCACACTAGGACTTACCATCTCTCAATCGTCCCTGGATCATTGAGGAAGCATGCGTGTATGAATGCCTGGCGTGCTTCCTCAGTGTCAGGGAATCGTTGGCTCCCTCTAGCATCCCTCTAGCTTTACTGAATCATTCAGGGAAAGTGAATTTCCTCTTAACGGAAACTTTGCATTAAGAGGAAATTCACTCTCCCTGAATGATTCAATGATGCTAGAGGGAGCCAACGATTCCATGATGCTGAGGAAACATGCCAGGTGTTCATACATGGGCTCTTCCTCAACGATCCAGGGACAATTGAGAGATTGTCTGATAATCTTTTGAACCCGTAAATTGCTCTTGGATCTGACCATGACACACAGGCTCCCACCCTTTCCTTCTCAAGTAGCAGACAGCCTTACAAGCACAGTCCTCTGGCATAGAGCCTAGCATTCTCAAGACATGAAATATTTGTTGACTATACTACTGCTTCCTTTCTTCTTTCCCCTGCTAGCTGTTGTGAAGAGAAGGAGGCTTCCAAGCAGCCCAGAAAGTAAAGGGATTCCCTTTGCTTTCTTGAGACTGCTTGGAAGTGAAGTTCCACCATGTTACCTAGCCCTAGGCCCAAGCCACCAATACAATTAGCACACAGCACAGGACCATCTCTGCTTGCCCCCTTTCCTTTCCCACCTTGTGGACCTGTCAGGGAAAGAGGAGAGGGAATGGAAGTATCAGGTGGCAATGCTATGCCTGCACAGTAGCAAATAGAGCCTACAGAGTGGGGGGAGTCTCCTGCCAGCGCCAGTCTTCTTCCACAGTTTCCTGCTTCATCGCCACCGCCACATTTTAAGCTACCCATTGGTCTGCAAAGAAGGAGGAATCCAGGATTTGCTGCTTCTACAGGCCCAGGGGGCCAGGACATATTTTAGTCCCTTCAGTCTGGGATTTTCTTGGTTATTTGGGACAAATGGCACCCCATTCCCATACTATCCAAGCTGCAGGGGAAAGGAGTGGGAGTTCTTTGTTTATTCTGGCAACTTCTTTAAGGAAGAGAGATGGTTAACAGAATCAGCTGCAGAGTCTGGTTATGGTTCTTGCCCAGGACAATGAATGGTCTCAACATAGCTGGAGAATTTGAAGTTAAGGGAGGAGGATAATTCTGACAAGCTGGAAGCCCTCACAGTGGAGGGAGTGATAGTTTAACTTTTTTTCTCCAGCCCATCTACCCATTTGACTAAATCATGTATTGTTCTAGTCTCAGCTATATGTAAATCTATTTGATGAGTCCTGAGAGGATTGCATCTCAGATTAAGACACTATTCCATAGTTATTTGCATATTAACTGTGTGCATAAAAAATCTCACTGTTTCCCCATGGTTTTGGAAAGTCAAGCAATGCATACCTGAGATTAGGGCACTTTTGTGAATAATGTAGTGCTGTTGAGTAAAGAGAAACAGGTCAAAATCTTACCATTGCAAATTTAAGTCAGAACCTCTTTTCTTGTGGAAGCCTTTTATCATGTGTTTACTTCAGAATAATTCTATGCTTAATAAGAAAGAACAACCTTTAGCTAATTTTTGTGTTGACTGCAAGTCAGAGGCACTTCTTCTGATGTTTATGGGGACAAGTTCTGACAAAAATAGTCAGAAATAATTCCCTTTTAATTCTTGAATTTAACAGCATTTAGTGATGGACCATTATATCACTTTTACTCTGCTTCCCCCCATCTTAATAACTACTATATCTTCTAGTCTCAAATACTGCAGTCATTAAAAATCTGCAAATATGGGGTAATCTCTCAATTTTCCTACATACAATGTAGAGATTATCCTATCCTGGACAAGTAAATGTGTGTGAATAGTAAAAAAGAAAATTTATAAAAGGAGTACTGAAAACTCTCTTCCTTACACTCAGAAGAGTTTTTGTAGAAGGATTTGCTATTTGTCAATGGTAAATTTTGCTACATCCCACAGTAATCCCTGTGGGGTTGAGTTCATAGCCTAAGTCACCATCCAGCAAAGTAAACTCCTTTCTCTCTTATAAAAACCTGGGTGGTTGCTAGCATTCATAAAGTGCCACTGGCATTTTATGTCTGAAAAACCATTCTGAAATCATCTTGTTGATGTGGAATAATTGGTAGTAACAACAGTAGCAGTTAGTGTCCTGTTCATTCCTTTACCTCGCTGCTAGGAAGCTCTTTGTGGCCTCTACAACATATGTTTTCTTTGAAAAGAGAGCACTGAAAAATTATGATGTCTTTGCATAGTTCAGTTTATTTAAAAACACACCAGGTAAACAGGTATCACTTTTAGACTGCAGTCCTACCTAGGCCTGCATTCCATTCCACTGAATTGGATTTAGTTACATTTAGTTAGCATGGTAATTAATGGTATTTCACTGAAGTCTTGACTAACTTTTCTCATTAATTTCAATGGGACCTAAATGTCACTTACTTGGGCTGTATCTTTTGCATGATTCTTTTGTCTAGCATCCTGCAAAAATATACTAAACACATGATGGAAGTCTGTCAATCAGAACATCATTACTAGCTGCATAGCACTGTGGTGAAAAAGTAACCTCTATGGTCAGCAGGTGATTTAGTAATCTATATGGTCAGCAAGAGATTCCAAACTCCACTAAATCCTGCATTTATATCCAGACTTTGTTGCTCTCTTACTGTTCTGTTGTATTTCAGTTTCATAAATCAATAAAACAAAGACAGTTTTATAGCCTGTGATGGCTTTGAGCACAATGTAAACTTTATATCCTACAAAAGTAATTAATAATATGACCATAGGGAGGAATATTCTGCATGTTTATTCATTTACTTAAGCTTCCTTTACTCTAAACAGCAGTAGATTATAATTTTTTCCCTTTATGGAGCTCAAGCTAAGTTGATAAATTTCATGGGTTTGTCATGGTGAAAATATTAAATTTCATGCTTTGTCCTAGATTAATAGAAAAACCATATTAACACAGTGCAGGCAGTTCATAGAACCAAAAGAGAATTTCAAAGGCATAGTTGATAAATAAAACAAAACCAAATATTTGGAAAAGGAAGTTGAATGTTGACTTATGGAGGTTGGGTGGCACATTATAGTTTTAGTGGAATGAAGACTGGTTCTGCGTCACAGACAGAAGTCTACATATGATTTGAAGCAGAAGTATAAACCAAACCAGGGTTTAAGAAAAAAGGAAAGAAAGAAAGAAAGAAAGAAAGAAAGAAAGAGCCATAAATACATAAATAATTTGCATGAAAGAAGCCACAACTTTCATGAAGAAGTATGCATGTAATGGGTATCATTAGGGTGGTGTGAGCAGCTCTATTTCCTCCCCAGGGACTGTTAAGGGATATGGACATGGATAGCCAGCTATGATATCCCCCCCTAACCCCCCCACTGAAGTATAATTGTAACTATTGTGGGTATTCTGTATACTTCTTTCCCGTAAGAATGTGCAAGAATTGGTCACAAAACAATACACCATCATTTTTATTTATTCAAACATTTCTAACTTAGGGTATAAAGAACCAGGGCGGTGTAGTGGTTGGAGTTGTTGAACTAAGACTCTGGAGACCAGGGTTCAAATCCTGGCTCGGCCATGTGAACCCACTGGGTGAACTTGAGCAAGTCAAACTCTTTCCGTCGTAGATGATGGCAATGGCAATCCCCCCTCTGAAGAACCCCCTCCCCCATTATAGGTTCACCTTAGAGTATCCATAAGTTGGAAACAACTTGAAGGCATAAGCAACAACAAAACCTATGGTATATCAAGAGTCCACAGAGTGGAGTAGAATAAATAAAATCAGTTTAAAACAAGCTAAGAAATTTCAAATGCTTTCAAACATGTATATACGTGAAACCCTCAGTCTGACAGAATAAAAATATCCCTGTTTTCACTACACCCCAGATACTTGGTTGAACAGCCAGTTTTAAACTTAGCACTAAAATAAAAGCAATGCTGGCATCAGTTAATGCTCCAAGGAAGTAGCATCTGAGGAGATGGAGTCCAGATATTCATCCCTCATGTCCTCCACAGCTTGGAAGTTTGTATATAGTTTTAAAATACATTGTAATTTTAAAAAAATGTTTAATGTTTTTAATTTTGTAAATACTTTAATTGTTTTTAAAGTTTATATTTATATGTTTTAATGGTTTTGCATTGTTTTTAATTTGTATTGTTTTAAATTTATTCTGAGCTGTCCTATATCAGCAGAAAGGTGGGACAGAAATAAAATAAAATAAGAAATAATAAAATAATAATAATGGTGTTCTGTTCTCAAAGTGGAACACAAAAGACTACCTAGTAGTTGAGACAGCAATATAGGGAGAGAGAAACAGTGAGTGAGATGGAGATGTGTGTGTGTGTGTGTGTGTGTGTGTGTACAGCGCTGTGTTAATTTACAGCGCTTTATAAATAAAGGTTAATAATAATAATACATACATACATACACACACATATTAACATTTTAATACCAGTATACAAAGGGATCTTGTAGAAACTTTGAGACTAAATGCGAGAAAGAAGTTATAGCATGACCTTTCAAAGGCTTGGTCTGCTTCCTAGATACATGGATGCATGGACACCAGTTCACTCCATGCATCTGAGGAAGTAGACCAAGGTTCAAAACAGACTGCAGAAATAATCCAGTTTGAGACCTCTTATCTACCTACAATTCTGCTAGGTAAAGTCTGCTTTACCACACCTCAATGTCTAATTTCCTTTTTCTAGCAGAACATTCCTTCTACAATTCACTGGGGAAGGTAGTGTGAAATGAAAAATATCCATTTACAATCAGGTGTTCCATGGAAACCTATAAATAGGGCATGAGAGCGATAGCCATCACTCTATTCTTTGTCTCCAGCACTGGAAATAATCTGAGATGTATTGCCTCCTTTCTATGGGAGTTTCCATTTCCAGCTGTCACAACGAATTGTCACTGATAGACCCATCCAACATGATTATATCTAATCTTCTTTTAAAGCCATTTACGTTTGTGACCATAAAATATCACATGGGAATATATCCCATAGGTTAATTGCATTTCTTCCTAACTAAATAACTTCTTTCATCTTGAACCCTGCAGTCAGTCAATTTCCCAGGATGACCATATGGTCTTAGGTATGACAAAAGGTGAATAATTCCTCTTTAATCATACTCTAAACACCATCCATGATTGTATAAACTGAAGTAGAGTACAACTTCCCTTCATTTATCTTTTCTTTTTTCTTCGTCTTCAGTGAAAGTTTTATCCACTGAAACAGCTAATAATAATAATAATAATAATAATAAACCTTAACTGAGTTCAGCAAAAAGAGACCATGTTGTCTGGGAGACTCTTGGAACTGCTGTTTTAAAAAAGTAAATTTCCCAAATTCTGCAGCTACATTTATCTATTATGCCATCCATTCATTTTTAAAGGTTGTTTTCTGCAACTGCTCAACTCAAAATTCTTGGGATGCCAAAGATTTAGGACTTAATCACACCAGGATGCTAAGATGCCAGAACTGTGTTAGTGTAAGAAATGCATACATTCTGGTTTGGGGATAGTCATTTTTGGCACAGCTCTTCAAAAGTGCCATGGTGGTGCTCTAGTCCCAGGCTCTGTCTTCTGCATGCTGGCCTTCACAACCTTTCCTTTTTGACCTATGCCCTGGTCTGTAATTTTAATTATTTCTTTAAATTTTCAATTGCATGGTCGTAGCAATTGACTAAGTAAAATAAAATGAAATAAATTTTTAAAAAAAGAAAAGAAGAGAAAAGCAGCTTGCTTAGGAACAGAGAGGGGAAGGGGGACAGTGGGAGAGAAGCACAATCACACCCATCTGCACCATATGACTACCTGGATATCAGAACTGGAGTGGGAGCAATTTATCACATGTGAGTCAATAGTGGAATAGCAGTGTGATTGGGAGACAGGGAAAGGATTTGTTTGTCAATGAAAAAGAGTGCTCCAGGAATGAATAAAAGACAAATCAGCTATAAGACAGATATGGCGACATGTGATAAGGCATGGCCACAGTTACAATTCCTCTTTGGCAACTTCATGTGATAAAGTCCTTATAGTAGGGATCTATGCATTGACCCCCATAAAAGGACAACCTAGTCAGATCAAGACTGAGTAGGAGCTGGTTGGTGCTGGATATGGTTGCTGCAATAGAGTAGTCCCTTAAGCCTGGAGCCCCTCCCCCCCGAATTGGATCTCTTCTGGTAAGCTCTCCTGCTTACCCACCTAGACCAGCAGCAACATCCCTTCATAACTGACAAAATGAGAAGAGAGGAACCAGAAGACCCAGACCAATGTTGCAGTAACTGCTATGCCATGATGCATGTTCACTGTCTGTGGGCCCCTTCTAATATTTGGTGTCATGGTAGCCTCTCAAGTACATTTCCAGCCAATTTGATTTAGTAACAGATTCTGTGTTCTGATGGGAGGAAGTGATGATACATCTCCTTTACCAGGTTTGCTCCTCCAGGAACAGAAGCAATGACAACACTGGGAAGAGGCAGTAGGGCTGGTCCAACCACTTTTTCTTCCTGAGGACTTTA